>NW_009700626.1:0-455 GCF_000703405.1 Apaloderma vittatum | reverse complement strand
ATCTGTCCCTTTAAGAGAAATTCTTCAAGGAATTCCAGGATGCCAGAAATATTGTCCCTTTATTGCATTTTCATAAATCTCTGACCTGAGCAGTGGTACCAGCACTGAACTGGGCAGAGGCAAATTTGGTGGGAGAGAACCAATGGTAACATTCTTTTCTTTTGTTTGATCCCATCTGAAATCACATTTTTCCCCTCTTTTTTTCTCCCATGAATCTCTGTTTCTTCTTCCCTTTCTTCTTCTTCTACTTCTTCCAAAGATCTGTGACTTTCCTGTTGGAGGTATAACAGGCTAACGTACCTGAACCCCTGTGCTGGTTTTATTAACAAGTGTTTTATCCCAATGAAAAAGCTGGACCTATGTCTTTTTGTAGTGAGTCTGAAGCTTTTCTTTATTATAGACAGATTTAATAGCTGGTCATCAGGCAGCATTTTCCAGGATTAAAACTTTGTACT
>NW_009700625.1:14763-54667 GCF_000703405.1 Apaloderma vittatum | reverse complement strand
ACCCCCAGGGTGCTCTGACAGACCCACAATCTTCTGCCTTCTGCACACCCAGTGTCTTGGCTCACTCACAGATTTTTCCCTTGTTCTTTTGGGTCTGCGCTGCCCAAACTCATGGTCACTGCAGCCAAATCCCCAAAACAGTCAGGGAGGTGACGGCAGTTGGGGCCGGGCTGGCAGGACCCCGGCCTGATGCCACGTGTGTCATGGGTAGGACCACGGCTCTTTCCTAGACGTGCTCCAGGCTGTGGGATATGACTTAAAAAAATGGAAGCTGCTGCAGCCAATGTCTTGTAATGCAAGTTAGACCTCTGTGGGCGCGTGGTTGCTGTCTGGGGAGCAGGTGTCTGTGAGAAACAGAAATGTCCCTGTGATCAGTCCAACTGGTTGAAAGGCCTCCACGTGGTGTTCAAGGACGGGCTGCTTTGGGCTGACTGTGTGCAGAGCCCTTTATACTGACACCAAATTCCTTCCTGTGGTGCCCGTGGATCTCTGTGCTTTGCTTTCTATGTCCACATGACCCCCCTCATGGCACCCTGTCCCTCAAGGTTGGTCCTTGTTTTTGCTTCAGTACTTTTCTCCTGAGAAACTTGTTTCACTTGGCTCTTCTCTCTTTACACCCACAGGTGCTCCTGCCATGCCTACACCTCCATCAGGTAATGCTCTTCTGTCTCTCTTCTTTATTATTTGTGGTATGTCTCCCTTTTGGGCTTTTTAAAATTTTACTTTTGTTTCTAGGCGATACCACTTTTAAAGTTGCATGGTAATTCTGAGAGAGGCTGCCATGTCTCCTTTTATTTCAGTAGTGTTTATTTTACAATTGTGCCGTTTGGCTGTGGGCAATTCTCTTCCTCACCAGGCTTTTCAGCCTGATCAAGCCTTAGGGAGTGTTGGCCAAAACTCTAACTTTAAACCCTTACAACAGTATTAGCAGGGTGGTGGTCAATTTTTGGCTCTTTTGCTTACTAGAGCTGTTATGGTCTTCAACCTGCTACTTTTGCTGTTGAATGCAGATTTTAGATTTAGAGTTTGATCATTCACAGTAGAAAATAGTACAAAAGTGAATGTGCCTGAGAAGTCATCCAGCCTGATCGGAGGAAAGGGAAGTGTCTGGGTACAGCTGATTCTCCCAAGTTTGGAATAGCCCGTGAATCCCAAAATCCTGAGGCTGGGAGCAGTGTGCTGCACTGAGGGATGTCCCTGTGCAGGAATATGAAATTGGAGGGTTGTTATCTTTCTGTGTCCTGACTTGCAGAAATTAAGTTCAGATCTTGTGCTCACCTTCCTATAAGGAAACTGGTAGGATTATCTGTATGTTTTACATAAAAATTATTTGTGCTGGCAGGAACATAAAAGCTTTTTGCAGCTACACTTATAGGAGAAATAAGATATATTTAAGACTTGGCCCAGCAGCCTAGAGTGCTTATTTCAGTCTGAGACCATAAAATTACAGCGTTCCCTATAAGACTTGCAATTTATTTATCCTCCAAAGTCCTTAGAGGAATAAAAAGAAGCAGCAGAATAACCGAGGGGATGCTATCTGTTCAGGAAAGTATTTCTATTTTTGATGTCATGACACCTCCCAGTATAAGACCTCAACTGTAGAATGGAGACACTTGAGCAGAAAACACCAGCGTGTTACCAGCCCTGCCTGAAGAGGGTGGTCTGGCATCATGGATGTGACAGGGAATCCCAAATCCAATGTGCAAGTAACCCTAAAGCAAAAACAAATATTTGTTTTGATTTGGGTCTTTAAGACTATCATTGCAGCCAGCAGGAGATCTGCTTTTCAACAGCTGTGGATAAGACACACACGGCTCATGTACATTTTTGTAGGGGTTACTGCAAGTAAATTCTCTTCCATTTCTTTCTGCAGCACCCTATTTTTGTGGTGGCTTAATCTCAAATTCCTCTGGGATACTGCAAAGTCCCTTCTACCCTGGAAGTTATCCAAACAATGTGGATTGCGTGTGGGAGATACAAGTAGAGAACAATTTCCGCGTTATGCTCACATTTAGAGATATTATGTAAGTATGACGTTGATTTGCTGAGTGAAAACTTACAAGTTAAAAACTTATTTGAAACAGATAATACTCCCAATTTTAAAGATGTTTTCAATAACATCCGGCAGTTGGAAGACCTGAACAAAATCTGGACTACTGTAGCATTTACTGCTTACAATTTTCTGCTACAGCTACGTGCAAAGAAAATAAAACCCCTGCCATGAAAACTTCAAGGGCTGAGAGATTTTATCATATTTTAGGCAGTAAGTCAGAGCTTCTGAAGTGCCTTTGACAAGGTGTTGATATTTGGTTTCCAGAATGCAAAGAGGCAGATGCCGGTATGACTATGTTGAAGTCTATGATGGGCCTCCACACTCATCCCCGCTTCTTGGGAGACTTTGCTCTCGTTCCCTTCGCACATACATATCCTCTTCAAATATGATGACCGTTCGCTTTCACAGTGATTCTAGACACACCTTCCGAGGGTTTCAGGCTCACTACTCCTCCATTGCAGCACATCACAACACTAGTAAGTTCCCGGTGGCTGTTTCTCTATGGATAAGCCTGTTTATTGGTTTTGTGTGCAAAATAAGTGTTTGTGTATGTTTAAAGGTGGTAGGGATATGAAATTATTCATATGAGATACAATGGGTTGGTGTGCAAACTGTCTACCTTCTGAAGTAAGAAAAAACCCCACAATATTTAGTTCAGTTATGACAATTAATTGTTAACAAATACCTGAAATCACTAATACATTGCACTTTCTTCTTCTACCAGCCCTTCTGTGCTTGCCAGACTACATGCACGCGGTGGTTAGCAGAGACTATCTGGAGTCTCAAGGCTACTCGGCGCACATGGTCACACTGAACGACCGTCGCTGTAAACCAACAGTCACGTCACGCGAGGTTATATTCAACATTCCCTACGACGGCTGTGGGACGACGCAAGAGGTACGCTCACCCCTCTGGTGAAAGGGCCATGGTGGTCCACAGTGTTGAGAATAGAACCAATGAGACCTGGAGGTTTTTAGTGGTTTAGCTTTCCACACCTTAGGGAATCCCCATGCTTAATAGAAATGAGCTTCTAGAGGTGAAAGCACAAAAGGAAATTCAATGAACTTTCTATGATTTAAAGTGGATGTAGCCTTGTAAGTGCCATGAAGGTCTGGGATGACTGTGTACTGCACGATTGATGTTTTGCTCATATTCAATGAGTTTGCTTGGTCTTGGATTTAACTAAGAGTTTTTCTCTAATAATTTCTGTTTAATTATCTACTTCAGTATGTTTATTGCGAGCAGAAATGACAAACATCAAGCTTCTTGGTTTGAACAGTTTAGGATGAATCCACATTTTTTTAATTGCATATTACTCTATTAAAACGTAGAATGTGGAATGTGACAAAAATGCCATTGTTCATTTTAAATTACATGTTAAACAGGAGAACAGTGATACAATCAACTATTCCAACGTGATCAAAGTCACATCTTCTGGGTACATAATCAGGAGGAAAAAGGATATTCACTTACATATCAGTTGCAAAATGCTGCAGAACACATGGAAACAAATAATGTATGTTGCTGAGGATGCTGTAGACGTGAATGAAAATCAGTTTGGAAGATATGACATAAACATCACTTTTTATGATTCCTCATCATTCTTGCGGCAAGTGCACGACTCTCCATACTACGTTGACTTGAACCAGAATCTATACCTTCAAGCTTATCTTCACAGCTCTGACCCAAATCTGATCGTGTTTGTGGACACGTGTGTGGCGTCACCTGATCCTCGTGATTTCAACACTGTGGCCTATGATATAATCAAGAATGGGTAAGAGATTTCTCAAGTCATTAGAAGCATAACTGTAGTACCCTTTCTGCATTTATTTAAAAGAATAGAGCCAATATGAATTGGTTCAGATCTCATTATCAACAGACTGTTGAATTTTATTTTTACAGTATGGCCTGGAAATAAGAAATGTCATATAGACTTTACCAACATTTTGTTTCACTTACTTCATCTTTGTACCATATGCAAAATTCAAAGTAGTCATAGTGACGTAGATGAGATGAGTTAGTGAAAACTGGTAGCAGGAATCTATTGTCCTAGGTCAGGCACTAGACTCATTTTTCTATGCCTCATATAGCGCAGATTTTAGTAAGACTCTGTTCTCTCTTCATCACTTACAGTCTCCTTCTCTGGGAAAAAAAATAAAAATAAAAGAATTGTCAATGCTCTAGCTGCTTCCTAGGACTTAATAAGTCTATATTTTAAAGGTCTATATCATGCTATAAAAGCTGCATTTTTATCCTGGTGTGTTCTCAGTACCTGGCTATGATACGGTTTTGGTTTGACCTACTACATTGTTACAGGAATGTACATGTGCAAACCCATGAAGCCCAACGCTCTTTTTCATTTCTTCCCAGCTGTGCTAGAGACTCTTCCTATGCCACGTACTACTGCCCCTCCAGCCACTTTGCTCGGTTCAAATTCAATGCCTTTGAGTTCATCAGCCGCTATCCGTCAGTTTACCTACGGTGTGAGCTGCGAGTGTGCAGACTCGGGGATTACTCCTCCCGCTGCTACCGGGGCTGTGCTGGCAGCAAGTTCAAGAGAGATGCAAGTTCTGCCCAGGAAAAAGTGGATGTGCTTGTTGGACCACTTCGGCTTCGACAAGGAGGTGCTCAGAGTACGAGTGCTGGTAAGGTCAACTGAATTTCTCTTATGTTTACCCTAAGACTGCTTCAGGCTTCAAGAAAAGCCCTGTGTTTCTGGTATGTGTCGCTGAAATCTGTGTTTGCTCACTTCACCGTAAAAAGGAAGGGATTGTGTGGCTCACCCAAATGTCTACAAAACTACTTTTGACACCCTGCAAACCCCTGTTTTCACCAGCATATATGAAAGTATAACTGCTTTGGCTATCCCAAAGGAGAGGTAGAATGTCACCCATTGTAGTGCTGTAGAATCATAGATTCATAGAATTCTTTAGGTTGAAAAAGATCTTTAAGGTCACTGAGTCCGACCATTAACCTAGCACTGCCAGGTCAACCACTAAATCATGTCCCTAATGACCACATCTACATGTCTTTTAAATATATCTAGGGATGGTGACTCCACCACTTCCCTGGGCAGCCTGTTCCAGTGCTTGACAACCTCTTAGTGAAGAAATTTTTCCTAATACCCAACTGAAACCTCCCCTGGTGCAACTTAGGGCCATTTTTTCTTGTCCTGTAAGTCCACTGAACTAATTAGCTCATCTGCTTGTGTAACACAATGGCTCATGGGGATCAAGCTCCCAGCATTTTTGAGAAACAGTTAATTCTCTCAGTTGTCTTCTGCTTATGAAGTTTGCTTAGCTAAGTCATCATCCCTGCTAACATATAGCCTGTTCAACTAGTTCAAAGCAGTGAATCCCTAAGAAGTTACCTTATTTCTGACTCTGATCTGGGAACCATCCCTTTGAATGCAGCAGCAATGTGTGTCCTGATCTTTAATATCCTGAGATCAACCCCCCTGTGCCTTCATTTGCAGGGTTGGACTCTTCTGTGCCTCCTCCCCAGACGATTTTCTTGCCAGACCTGCACTGAAGAAGTCACGCTGTCACGGGGGAGTGGGAGATCAAAGGTCAGTACCACCCTCCACATGACCACCAGGCAAGCATCCCACATCATGAGCCACCAAAATGCTTCACTGACCGCAGCCATGGCTGTGCCATTTGTAAGAAGCTGTGATAGTTTTACCTATAATGAATCCTGCTACAATATTGTAGAATAATTTTGCAATCCTAACACCTCTCAAGTGATTAAGAAATAATTATTTCAACATTCGTGTCACGAGTTGTTTGCTACAATCACTTTGTCATTTTTGTCCTCTTGAATTTTCTCCTCTCATCCTTCTAAGGGCATTTATCTACCACATTGAAATTTTGTGAACTGGAGAGAAAAATATGGATGGGGTATCAATAAATATTTCAAGGTTTATTAAAAGGGAGGAAGATTTAATTTGAGGAGACGTAATAGGTCATGTCTGGGAAGGAAATGTGAAAATTGATCTTACCATGGCATCTGAAGTTGTGGCTCTACAATATTCTAACTATTTTGAGCATTGATTTTAGTGCCAAATTTCTCATTGAAAGAATAATGAATCTGTGCTTACTTATAAAATGCAGATTTCCAAGCTGAAGTAATCTGTTTTGTGAGCAGTGTAATTTAAAATCCAAAGAAGGAATGTTTACAAAGCAATAATTCTATTTTGTCTTTCAAATTAATGTTCTTGTGATTAAAATACAAATGAATGTTTTACTGCATTGAAAAGTGGGGTCTAAATAATTCTATTTTGTCTTTCAAATTAATGTTTCTGTGATTAAAATACAAATGAATGTTTTACTGCATTGAAAAGTGTGGACTAGAAATTAGCCATGCAATGGGCTGAGCCTCTTCTTCTGGAATATTACATAGGGAATATCTGAATATATTAATGTGGGCTTAAAAGGAATGAGTTATTTCTTTTTCTGTCTACATATGCAAATTTACAGAAAATATCTGGCCCCAGGAAGCCAGACTTCTGCCTCTTGAAACAGAAATACATTTTCTTTCAGTGTCCATTACTTTCTCCTGTGTGTCACACAAGAACATTGTTCAGAGGACTTCTAAGGACCTGTCTATCTGCATTCCCTCCACCCCTGTGTTCCCTCCAAAGCTTTTGGCTTCCTGAGTCCGTGAGCATCCTCTCTCATCCACTCAGACCCTGTATCTGCTGCTGTTCCCACAGCATCACCAAAGGTGTTTTGTTTGCCATATTTAAGGTTGAATCACACAATTGGACATAAAAGCTTGTCAAATCGATTGGAAGCCTTGCCATTGACACACAGTCTAAACCTGACAAAACAGTAAGTCTCACCCAAGAGATGGAACCTCAGTCAGGCAATTTTTAAGGTCTCAACAAAATGTCATTTAAATGTTGAAAGGCATTTCATGTCTCCTTTCCAGAAGGAGGAGCTTTGTTCGAGTTTTAATACTTTCAGTTGCTGATCACAATAAAATTACTTCATTTCTTTTCTTCCCATGGTTGTACGCTTTGTGCTTGTGAAGAGTTTGGCTTCTCAGGACCTACCCAGCCTTTCAGAGTGTGTTGTGTGCATTCAGAAATGAGGCTGAAATATGCTGGGAATGCAAACACCCAAACCCCACATAAACATCTACCATCGGTGCATGAAGACATGAAAAGCTAGAGCTGAGATTTTTGCCTTTCATGTCCTGGTTGAAAATACAGAGAATTAAAGCCGAAAAAAAGTAAACTAAAGTCATTTGTTTGGCCTTTTGTTTTGGTTTTCCGTTCCTTCATTTTGTGAGGGATCAGTGTCATTGCCAACCGCCTGGGGAAGCCTGGTGCCTGCAAACACAAGGATGCCGAGAACGGGGAGCGGGTGGAGGCCACTGTCTTTGCTCTTCTCATACGAGCTTTCCGGAGGCTGCAGTTAAGGTTCTTGTTATCACCTCCTCCACCCTCAGAGAAGATGCACCAACCATCATTTGGCAGTTTTTTGCTTTGAGCAGCTATCTGATGTTGGTGTTAGATTATTTAATCTCTTCTCAGTGCATCTGTTGCGACTCAACCCTATAGCACGTCCTTATTCACCCAGTAGTAGGTACTCAGCCAACAATCTCAGCACTGACTAAATGTGTTCTTCACAATATCATGCTAAAATCCCTTACAAGGGTCAACCTACGTCATGCGAGCTGTGTTGGGAGAGGATAATTGTTGAGCCACACCATGAATATACAGACCATGTAGCTACAAGTGTTTGTAATCCCAGAGAAACGGCAAATCCCTGAACAACATCCCTGAAGCGGCCCTTCAGTTGTTTTTTGTTGGGTTTTTATTCATGGAAAGAGAATGGATCCATAGCAATTTGGTTTCAAATGCATACATCCTTTTTGGTAAAACATTATATGGGCTCTACACGTTTCTGCCAGCGTCCTGTTCCCTGTGATGTCACACAACTTATTTGGCCACCACTGCAGTCAAAGCAAAGATCAGAAGCAAAGTTCTTGTTTGCTTGTTTGCATGCTGAATTTCCTGTGCTTTGGTATCCTGTTTATCCTTCTATTCTAATTTTGGAGTATTGAAGCAAATAACTGAATTCTACAGTCTCCCTTCCCAGGAACATACTATAAAAATATTTATAATTTGGTATAAATAAATGTTGTTTTGTTTCTGTATCTCATAGCTAGCAAGTAGAATCATTTTCCAGTTGTTATTAACAAATCCCCCCTGTAGATTGAGACTAAAAAAAGCTAATTTGGGTTTGAAGAGTAGGAGTAAGAAGCACAGCTCATGTTTTCATTGCTTTTTCCCCATGCCTTGCCATAGAAGCTCACAGACATTCACTGACACCAACCTGAGTTAAGCAACTGAAGTACAATCTTCTGCTCACAGTTCTGGCTTAGGTGACCTTTAATGCCTGAGGCTGAACACTTGCTCCAAATTCCAGTTAAATAACTAAATGACTGTACTCTGGAGGACACGTTCACTTGATTCATAATTGTAATTTTTTTAATCACTCCACCAGACTCATCTACCAGACGTAAGCTTTTTTAACAGGGTTGCACTAGAATCCCCCTTGAATAGAAAATCAGGCAGACAGCCACTGCTGCTAGGTTGTTGAATTTTCCACCATATTTAATAAATTCAGAGGAAACAGCAAAGATGTTTTCTGAGGCTGACCCATCACTGCCCTTTGTTTATGTCAAGTTTGAGATAAAAAGAATTGCAGCCATTTGCTGTCCAGCATCCCCAAACCCAAGCACAACGTTTTGCACATTTTCTGTTAAATGCCTTGTGTTACAAGGAGCAGAGATTTTCTTTACTTCTTTATTTTCATTTGGTTTGGTAGTTTTATTTTCATGGGGGTTTTAATTTAGTTTTTATTTGTTTAGCAGTTTATATCTAGCTGGAAAAAACTAAGGTGATGTTAAAATTCTCACAGCAGTTTCTGTATTTTAGATTTTCTATCTTGGGCTCAAGAACTATGATGCAAAAAGCGTATTTTAACAAACTCATGTCTTTCTGAGGAAACTTGTCAGTGACCCAGCTGGGTCACTGGGAGTGAGATTTGTTTTCATTTCCTAGAACAACACTTGGATCACCTCTTTTTCTCTGAATCACCTGGTACCCATCCAAGCAGATTTTTTCCTTCTTTCTGAAATAAGTGAATTAGTCACAAGCTGTAACACAGAAATTACTTACACTGATGCTGTTCTACAGAACCTGTCAAGTTTGAATGTCTGTCGTCTTCTTTTTTTTGTATTCTTTGGTTTTCAGAAACTGTAGTTTCAGTTTTCTCTCTTTCTTCCTCTTTCTGTGTGAAGACTGTGGATGTTATATTTTGTCCTTATAGTCATGCAAACCTGTTGAGTTTAAGGAAGTGCTCTGTGGATGTATGATCGACTAAATAGAATGGATAAAATGCAGGGCTTGAACAGTTGCAGTCCGAGGAACGTTGCCTGGTGGCCTCAGAGGCTGCAAAGAAACCCAGCTACTGTGATGGGGATGAGGTCTCATATGACCGGTTTTTTTCTCTTTTCTTCTTCTTCTCTCCGTTCCTCCCACCCTCCCTCCCTCTCTCTCTTCCTCCTTCCTCCCTTCCTTTCCCTCTCTTTCTCTCTTTCACTTTCTTTCTCTCTCTCCTTCTTTCTCTCTTCTCCCTCCCTATCAGCCCTGGTCCTTGAAAACCATGCAGATAAATTCCTGGTACATGTCAAGATCTTGTTAGTCCTGCCCTTAGCTCCATCATCACTTCTTATTGGTCTTTAATTTAGGCACTGAGTAAAATTAGGCATTCCACACAAAGACGAAATTTTCTTCTGTGCCTGACCAGTTGCTAGCACAAAACAACCCTGACCTGAGGGCGCCTTGTTTGCTGAAGTTACCTGGCTACAAAGGTTTATCCACAGGTTTGGTTACCGGTGTTGAGGCATTTCTGAAGCGTTCAACATGAGTTACCACCATCTTCCATTGCTAAGCCTGGATTAGAGCAGAGATTTGGTGGATGAGATAAAATGAAAATACAGTTACGCTGATGTGAGGGCTCTGTTCTCCCATGCAAAGAGTTGTCAGGGAGCATGACTCAATATTAATGTGGCGAAGTCAGTCCTTCTTTCCAAAATGCTGGATTCTGCCATCCCAAGTCCCAGGTTCAGACAGCTGACTGAAGACCTGGTTGCAGGAGCGTGCCCAAAATTTGTTGCTTCAGTTTGTTTTCAAGGTCCCAGGCAGCTTGGGCAGCACATATTTGCAAGCTGCACACTGAGCATGCAGAGTAAACACTCGATCTGAGCCTTGCCAGTGCAAAACAAGCCTTCTTTGTTTCGTAAAAGTTCACTGGATTTCTCTAAGGAATGCATTGTTGAGGAAGACAAGTGGGATACTCTCTGCCAACACTGCAAGGATTAGTCCAGGGGTCACGTGGGATGCTTCCCAAAGGCTGGGGTGACACAGATTGAGATGAAAATTAACTGTTTGAAATACGGACTAAAATTGGTGAGGAGCTTCTGGCATTGCATTTAGCAAAAAAACAACAACAAAACAAAAAAAAAAGAAGTGTTTTGTTTCCTAGCAGGTACAGTAGTCCGTTGCTCGGGTAACACTTAACAGCTGCAAGGGGTCTGGTGCCCAAGGCCTGGCTCTGTGAGCCACAGGAGTATGGATCTAAGATCTCAACTAGTTCATGGTCCCCCTGTCCCAAGAGGTGCCCCAGATGGGGCTTTCCTTGCTGGGACTCGCTCTGCCCGAACTCCTGGACAGCACGAGGTGTCCCACATTGATTGCTGCTCGGGTGCTACTGCTGCACAGAGGGTGTCTGCAAGGGTCAGGCACTGTGCTTTACGACGTCCAGCACTGCCTCCCTCTCGCTTGTATTTTCTTCTGAAATCGATATCAGCAAATTTTGTAACCTCTATCAAAGCCCACTCAAACTGGATAAAACAGTCCAAGAGAATTACCATTTTTTGTCTAGTGACTACATCCTCTCATTTGTACGTTTTTTTCTCACTAGCATTTTAAAATTCCGTGTCTTCCCCTACAGTCAGAAGCTGACATATTTCAGAACTGGTCTGACCTCTGTTGTAGACTTCCGTAATAGTCCTGACACAAGGTGCATTAGCCTGCTCCTTACTGTTTCAATAATATTTTCCGCATCATGTGCAATACAACCTTTCATTGATAGATGTGGTTGTTACTGCACCGACTGAAAACTCCACCTAGAAGTGACCTGCTGATTTTCATTCGCAGCTTACACAGGATCTGAAGTGACAAGCAAACTTCTTAAATTTGTCTCGTTGCCTTTAATATCAACACATTTCAGTGTTATGGAACTGAATCTGTACGGTTAAAAACACTGATGGATTTTAATTAAAGGATGTGGACATTGCTCTTTTCATGTCAGATATGGCTTCCCTGTAAAATAATACACCAGTTTAGCCCAGGTACCAGACAGATGGCCACATTTTCTATCCTGTTAGTGCTTAAATGAGAATAAAGAACGTCCCAAAATTACATCCATCTAAATGTTAAGTCAGGATAGGTTAGGCTTGACTTCGTATACACAGAATAATGTGAAAGTTCACACCTCGTGTTTACTCAGAGCAGTACTGCTGTGGATCCTGTGCTGCAAGAGAGTGCATTATTCGAGAATATTGCTGTCTCATAGGTATGTGTTTTAGGGGCATGACCTTGCCCCAGGGATATTGAAAAGCAGGAACATCTAAGCAGGTTGAAAAGGCGTGTTCATCATAACTAGTGAAATCCAAATAACATCAAAGTCTCTTTTCTAAGATGCTTTGTACCAAGTGAACTGCTCCTTAGCAAAAAAAAGTATCAGTGCAGACTATGAAGTGCGGCGGCACAGGCAGGGAGCCAGCGGGAAAGACATCAGTGCTGAGGGAAAGGATCTGGGGTTCCTGGTGGATAACAGGTTGATCAGGAGCCAACAATGTGCCCTTTGAACAGTGCCAGAGGGTCAAAGGAGGTGATCCTTCCCCGCAGCACTGGTGAGACATATCGGTAAAAGCGTGGCTTCCCCATACAGGAGGGGCAAGGGCATCCTAGAGGAAGTCCAGCAAAGGGTCATCAAGATGTTCAGAGGGCTTGAGTGCAAGATGTACAAGGAGATGGTGATGGATGCGATGGGGAGATTTTATTACCGTCTACAGTCACATTCTGGGAGGGTGCAGAGAGGATGGAATCAATCTTTTCTCAAAGATGCACAGCAATAGGACTAGAGGCAACAGGCACAAGTCAGAACTCAGGACATTCTACCTATATATATATATGAAATTATTATTTTTTTCGCCATGAGGTGGTCAAACACTAGAACAGGGACCCAGAGAAGCCATGAGACCTTCATCCTTGCAGGAATTCAGTATTCTCATAGACACGACCCAGAACAATCTGCTCTGGACTTGCTTCAAGCAGGGGCTGAACCAGAGATGTCTGAAGGTCCCTTCCAACATGCATAAATCTCTGATATTGTTTTTCCATGAAGTATCCAGGTGCAGAGAAATTTTCTTCTCCTGTAGTTTGCATTAACCAACTGTATTTGCTTTCTACCAAGGCAAGGGAGGAGCACCAAAAAGCAATCCTGAGGTGCATTCTGCCCTTACAGGACCAACAAGCTTTCACACAGGAGACTTTTTATGAACCTAAGGTCCTAATCCCACACGCTTCACTTTGACAAAACTTCTATTGAATACCTGTACATTATTTATTTGAGTGAGATAATCAGGATAAACCAAATCCAAAGTTTAGAGTAAGGACTCTTTTGCAGCCCAGGGGCAGGGAGCTCTAAGAAGGAACCAAGGCTGTGTCAGAACTTTCTAAAGCAGGAAGAGCCATGCTGAGATTTCTGGCCATTCTTGGTCCTTATCCAGATTTAACCCTTTTAAAATACTTTTAAAGACTTTTTAAAACATCTGTCGGATGGTAAAAAAAGTTGCAAAGTCTTACCTTGTTCCCCGTTGATTTTTAAGTTACTAGCAAGGGACGTCAGCTCGCAATTGTGTGTCTCATCATTTTTATCACTGTCAGAACACATGTATTATGAAGAGCTTAATTAGCCATGAATATCTACTTAAAAGAAATCTAAAGGCAGTGTTAGTCACACCTCACACCTCGGCACACCCAGTGCACTAG
This sequence comes from Apaloderma vittatum, assembly GCF_000703405.1. Lineage (NCBI taxonomy): Eukaryota > Metazoa > Chordata > Aves > Trogoniformes > Trogonidae > Apaloderma > Apaloderma vittatum. The sequence continues at coordinate 41,480 of NW_009700625.1, read as the reverse complement.
AGGACCACTTCCATTTTTCTGATAACAGAGGGTGCTGGAGACAGTGATCAGCTCTGGAGGCACTCTCTGTGACCCCTACCCATGGTACCTGGGATCAAAGGGATTTGCTAGAAGCTGAGAAAACCTCTTTCTTAAGACTATAGCATAGTCAACGTGAACGTGAAAAGCAGGAAAATCTTCAAGAGTGCAGCACACGCCAGAACAAGCAACCTGTGTTGACACAAAACCTTTTAGCTGAGTGACAGGATGAAGTGACCTGTCCTACTGTGTGCAGAGCCAAGGTCACCAGTACCCATTTACATTGGCAGAGTCTTCCTCTCCGACAAAGATTTTCCCTTGCAGAGGTCACAGATTGGGCTGGGGCTTCCAGAAGCTGCAGGGTGACGCCGTTATCCCAAGGCAATTCTCCTCTGGAGCCAGAAATCCAGACCTGGCACTCAATAATCACTTTTGCCTGCAGAAGATGGCTTCACTTGTAAAGTGTGCCCTTGGCCATATCAATAAATTCACCATAAATGCGGGGCACCTGTTTGAAGGTTATGTTGTCAGGGATATGGTTTGCTTCACCTGGACTTTGTCGGTTTCTCTGTACATTCTTCAGTGTGCAAAAAGTGTGCACTTCAGAGCTTATGGGGGTTGAATTTAATGGAATAGCTGGCAGAGAGAAAAAAGAATGCACTGAGATAATATGAATTTTAATTATAACTGAGAACACATCTGGACAACTAAGGAATAAATATTAGGGCTCTACATGGCTTCATACAGATGGCATGGGTAACAGCAGCAGTGAATATACAACCTGGCAACCAGGCACATACTCACGGACTCCAAACCTCAACAGAATATTGCAGGGACTGGAGCTGGGAAAAGTAGGAAAAAGGCAGTTTTGGGCCTCTCTGCTTGCTCACTTTTCTTTGTGCGTCTTTTCCACCTTGCTGCTCTTTGGCGATGTATTATTTCATTCCCATGCTTGTTTCCAGGCATTTTTTTCAAGTAGAAAAATGAGCCTTAATTTACATGTGCATCTTGAGGGCCCCAAAAGTTTATTTGAAGTTCATCATTCTTCCCTGTTTTAAAAAAATAAAGGTAAAGCTGATCACACAGAGTCACAGAATCCAGAATCACAGAATCGCAGAATGTATTCAGGGTTGGAAGGGAACTCGAAAGATCCTCCAGTCCAACCCCCCCGCCAGAGCAGGATCACCCAGAGCAGGTCACACAGGAACGTGTCCAGGCGGGTTTGAATGTCTCTAGAGGAGACTCCACACCCTCCCTGGGCAGCCTGTGCCAGTGCTCAGTCACTCTCACAGTGAAAAAGCTTTTTCTAATGTTTTTGGAACCTCCTATGCTCCAGCTTGCACCCTTTGCCCCTTGTCCTGTCATTGGACATCCCTGAGAAGAGCCTGTCTCCATCCTCCTGACACTCCCCCATGACATATTGATAAACATTTATGAGGTCACCCCTCAGCCTCCTCTTCTCCAAGCTAAAGAGCCCCAGCTCCTTCAGCCTTTCCTCACAAGGGAGATGTTCCACTCCCTTCATCATCTTTGTGGCTGCGCTGGACTCTCTCCAGCAAGTCCCTGTCCTTGATGAAACAAAGTGTGACACTTCTTCTGAAATCAATGTTTTGGCTTGTCCCCGTTCTATTTAATTAAATCATTTTTCATCACTCTTCAAAAGACACCCTTTTTTAAACAGCTAAGCAGGTCCTTACCAAGTGTGTTTCATCACCTGAGAGAACTATTTCCCTCGTCTCTCCAGGTTGGTGCTGAAGGGGCAGATGAATTCGCTTGGCTGTGGACCCAGGTTTCAGCACGTTGGTCCCTCAGCCCCACCGGCTCAGAGGTGCCGAGGCTGTTTCTGTATCCACTGCCAAAGTCTTTGTTATGCCAGGGCACTAGACATCGCTGTTACTGGACTGTTGGGAACATGACAGGTTTGGTAAAAACAGGATTTGTTGCATAAGAAATCTTCTCAAAAGTGCAGTAAATATATGTGAAGAAACAACGAATATATTACCATAGCACAGAAAAAAAAAGTGCACAATTTTGTGAGTTCCCACGCATTAGACATGTCCTTTTTTTCAGGGAGGAAGAAATGCAAATAAGTATTTGTACAAGGAATACAAATATAGGAGAAATTGAACCAGCCTAAGTTTACACTTTCAAAGACACTTCAGTGAAATCCTTTTCAAATATAAGAGCTACCCCGTGTCATGGTTTATAACCTCTTTAAATGATAACAAGTGAAGAGCTGCAGGGGAAGATGAAATAGGTGGGTCCCTGAGGTGGGACAGAGTTTTTCCTGTTCTCCATCGGGGCAGAGACTTATCCTCTGACCTCGGCAGGAGACAGGTAAGAAATGGAAAAAGCTGTCCTGCTCTTTGTAGCTGCATCCTTTGCATATGTTTATTTTCACCTCTGCTTACTGTCAGCTATTTGCTGAAGTCGAGGCCCCTCTACGGGCCCTACAGAAGCACCGTGGTGTTGGACCACCTTACCCAGGAACCGCTCCCCTCCATGGACAGTGCCTCGCTGCCCTCCAGTGGTTGGAGCCTCCAGAACAGCTTTCCATATTCCCGTTGCTTTTAGTCTCTTAAACTATGTCAGACTCAGATCCTTACAGAAATTATAACACTAATTTTCCACGAAAAAAAATAAATTTTCCATGAAAAATAGATGTTGAAATGTGGTGAGCTCACCTTCGTTTGCAAGTGGTGAAGAAGTTGCCCAGTCAGAGCTGCAGAGCAGCATCACTTCATGACTTTGTGGAGGACTTGCCCCTTAGCAGAAGGTGTCATATATGCAATATAACTGTACCTCCCTCTGTGTCTGCACACACTTTATGTGTGCTATTTCACCGATATTCAGATGGTAGATGTTACAATACAAAATATACACTGAAATTCCCATGTAGTTAGAAAAAACTGGAAAAACCTATTTCCAGGGAAGGGTGGTCCTGCCAGTGCAGCCAAACTTCACTCCGTGAAGAGAGATTAACACTCAGCCTCCAGCACACAGCTATTTCACCACAGCCAAATGCTGTTTGTTCTCTGCAAGCGACTTTTGACAGACTTCGGGAAACAGCTTTGCTATTCCGAGACCACAGAGGTCAGCCCTAATGTCATTGCTGCTGGTTCCCACCTCACAGGATCAGTCTGCTTACCACCTCCTTCCCAACGGTACCTTCAAGGTCCATGGTGGATGCTGCAGTGTTTCTTGTGGTCATCCTTTGCTGCCTATCACTACAGACAAGCTGTACAAGTCTTCTGCTCCTGCTGGCGTTCACACCTAACATCGTTACTTCCTAGATAAGGCACAAAACAGCCTAAGGTGACATCCAGCCTCACTGCGCGAGAGCTGGGTGCTGGAGTGCTCAGCCCACCGCCTGTTCGCTGGGATTAATGTCTTCTCTGGCACCTGTTTTATTTATAAAAGAGACAGAGGAACACTGAAAAAGCAAATCTTGATGCTTCTGTATATTCAGGATATTTGCATGTTCCTCATAGTTTTTCTGTCCTTATATTGAAGCTCCACATAGAGGTGCACTGAAACGCCACTGATTAAGAGCTTATTTTCACAGAATCACAGAATTTATAAACAGATAAGACGCCCACAACTAAATAGTGGGAATAACGTCCCCACTTTCTATTAACACTCATGCTCCTGTCACTTGGGACTTCTTGGACAAGTAGCTTTACTGCCGAGCACGCTGCTTGGCTGAGTAACCAGGCTGATGCATGAGTTATTTCTGCAGGGCTTTACGCCTCCTAGAAAGAATATTTTTGAAAGTCCATCAGCAGCCGAACAAATAGGTTCATTGCAAGATGGATACAGAGTGCACTTTAAATGGCATATGCATATCAGACTTCCGTGCTTTCTGTGTGACATTTTTCAGATCCAGAACACTTAGATCTGGGTCAAAGCACAAGATAAAGCAAATTTGTTTGTCATTGTCTTGAGAATGAAACCTCAATGAGATCTCAGTTGGAGTTTCAGACTGTTTCTAAAATTTCTTTTTCATTCAAAAGTGAAGGATGTTTGTATAAAACAGTTTCACTGCTGTCAGGAAAGAAAACTAGTACATACTGTGCTGGTCAGGTCCAGCTAAGAGCGACATGGATAGAAATACATCAATAAGGATCTACCATAAACCCACTTAATCACTTCAGGAAATGACACTGAATTCAAGTAATACACATACACGGAACTGGGCATTTAAACACCTGACACGAATATTTTTGCTCAAGAAGGTACTGTGAATGTAAGAATATGGGTATCTAGATAGTTATCACACATCATACTGTACTAAGAAAGTGAGAAAAGCATTCATGGAATGAAAGAATTGGTGTTCGTTTTTAAATCAACTAAGAAAATTTAGCTTTGCTTGTTTTGTTTTTTTCTCTCTCTCTAGCTGAGACCCATCTTCTCCCCAAGAGTACAGAGGGAGGTAGAGCTAGAGGCATCCTTTGGGCTATCAAAGGAGGCGGTGGTGTTGATGTCACCACCTCATGCCAAGGAGAAGGTTGTGGGGCTGGAGGGATCATCCTGGCTTTGCTAGTCTTTTCCAGCTGTATAAGGTTCCCTTTCTAGGTGGGATTCCCTTTCTTCATGAAAACATACCATGAAAACAAATGGTAAAGGTTAATCTCTAGCATGACCTGTTGTATATATCCCCTTCGTAAAGACTTTTTTCATGGTTTCTCCTAGTCTTTTATTAATTTACATTTATCCTGGCACTACAATACCTTCTGCCTCTCATCCTGTGATTGCATATCTCTTGTCAATAGAATAAAAACCTGTTTCTAGTTTCTCCCCTTCACCTGAAAAAGATGTTGTGCCTCGATTAGTTTGTGTAATATCTCACAAAAAAAATGGCCTCATAGGTCTTAATAAAGGCTCCACTTCCTGAAGCTCTGTGCAGCCTACGTGTGTGAGAGATGTAACACACAGGACTGTGAGTAATGTGTCTGCTTGTCCTTTGAAGATAACAGGAAAATATCTATCTAATTTGATCAGAAATTTCACCAGCTGTGAAACCGGCAGATGGAGAGTGGGGCATCAATCATCTGTGGAGTCTTTGTTGTGTCCAGCAATTATGGTTATTGTAAAGTAAGGAAGGTGATTAATTCCCTTCAGCAACCTCATGGCTCATAACAATCATTTGGATTTTCCCTCCACTGGTGTTCTCCATTTTCTTGGGGGTTACAGCAAATCGGTACAGGGCCCCACGACTTCAGCCTATACTGATCTTCCCCAGAAGACCAGCTGTCATCTCCCTCTGTTTTTACATATAGATTCCTTGACTTGCACAGTTTTAGCTTAATTTAACACCCTCTGGCCCTAGCTTGCTCTATTTCCTTGGCTGTTGTAGTTTAGCCCCATGTGTTTACCTCCAAAACAGTTCTTCTTACCCAACCATACCTTGACCAGTATCTCCTAGAGCTGTTTTACTGCTCTGTGGGCTGCAAGTGAAAGATAACTGCAGATGTGGCACATGCTGGAGGGATCTAGTCCCAGGTTAAAGAAGAGTCAGAGAAAAAGTGTGGAAACTTCTTCTTACAGGAGCGATCTGTAGCAGATAGAGAGAATTTGAATGAGACTTCCTTGACATTTCTAGGATGTTAATCTTCCTTTGGCACAACTCTCACACCAATTTAATCTGGTTTAGTGTGGTTGTGAGTTGGAAAGTGACTTAACTGGTGGTATGAGAATCCTCACCAAACAGCCGAATATCCCAAAGTAAATCACTGCTTCCTGGAACAACCACATCATCAACACACGGCCACGAAGGTGCCCAGGGAGTGTTTGGGAAGATCTGGGTCGGCAGTCCGGAACAGCGTTGTGATCTGGATCTCTTTATCCGGATGTCTGGATGTACCCTGTGAAATGAAAATACTCAGTAAATCACTTTCTTGGCATTGATCTGGAAGTTCAGGAAGAAAGATCAGATTGCATTGCACACGCCTTTGGTGGAGACCAAAAGTCATTTAGTATAAATTCTGAAGCTGCATTGGGGTAGTACAGAGAACCACAATGAAAATGGACCTTCAAGTGAGTCTCACGTGGTTGCTGCTGTTAAGTGCTGCTCTTCTGTCTGAGCCAGGTAACGTGTCTAAGTTTTCTTCATGCTTGCAGAGAAATGTTGCAGGCAGAATTAGTTACTAATACAGACTGGTTCGCTGGGAAGTGGTGGCAAGGGGTCTCCTAGGATATTGCTGATAAGCTTTGTGCCATAGAATCAACGTTTTAATTTGTCTTCTAATTCAAAGATTCAGATCAAATCCATATGAAGGTTTTAGACTGGAGAAGGCTGAAGAGCGTTTTCTTCATTTCTCTTCTGTAAGGGTAACAGTTAGGGGAAGTTACTCTCTAAACGTTCTTCTTCCAATATTCTAGTTTAAATTTAAATTCTTCTATACTGCACATTTAAAAATGTAGAGGAGGGGAGAAAAAGAAACACAGAGCAGCCTGCCAGACCCAGGTGGGAATATATGTTACTGCACTGCCATGTTCCTTCAAACTTCAAACAGCAATAACCCCAAACCTTCCTCATCGCCTTGCTAGATCGAATGAGATACTTTGATCTTTAACTATTAGTGTGGACACCATGAATAAAGCCTTGTCAATCCCTTACAAAAAGAGATAATTTCGCAGAGTATAGATTAAGGGGTTGACTATATTGAATTATTTATAAGACAAGAGTAAAGACAGCCCAGAGGGAAGTTCAGCATCAAAGAGGACGAAGTTGTATTTCAAGAAGGTGGTCAAATCCCAGCACTTTAGCAATGCTATAATCTTTTTCCTTATTCCATAGGCTCACTTTTGCCTTTGATTTGACTTAATGTAAACTGGATTAACCTTGACTGGCAAAATCACTTAGGATCTTGCCTTGTAAACCCATGAATTTAGTGTTACTAAAGTAAAAATCTATGAAAGCAAGCATCTGAAGATCAAAGGCCAACTTGAAAAAAATAATTAAAAAATTTTCAAATTAATTTTCTCCTGATTTTTAGTGATTTTATCAGGCACTGCTCTCCAGAGCATCCTAATTCAGAAAGCTGCCATTTTAGAACATTGCTTTGACCCCTGGCAGCCTAAGTCCTTTTCCCTTTCAGTGATTATAAGTAGATTTTCAAAGGTATTTGTGTGATTAAAACTACAGATGAAAAAACCACACAATCAGACCACAGGTCTGTACCCTAGACCATTTCATCCCCTGGTATCTGAACCATGATGTCATGGTCTGGTTTAATCAAATGTACATTTTTAAAAAACCTTAAGCAGTATACAGTATACTGCAGAATTAGACAAAGTTGGGATGATGATGATGATAATTATTATTATTATTATTAATATATAATAATAATAGTGCAGACCTGAGCTGGCGTTTGCAAAGATTTAAGGTAACGTGCTGGGCTGTCAAGCAAAACAACTGTCATGGTCGGCACAGACAAATGGTGCACAGCCTCCCCTGCTCTTGTGGTAATTGTTACGGCCAAGGTAAGTAAGCCTTTCTACTGTCCCAGTGAAACTGGGCAGAGCTCAGCTCCCATAAGCCCATGTCCTCACTGGATGTGAAGGACATACATAAGGATTTCTAGGGTCAGATCCCTCAAAACATAAAATATACCTAGAATTGTGATGTTACAACGGTGCTAATATGTTTTCTTATCTGCCACAGCAAGCGGTACGTGGTGGAACTCACCGGGAGGCTCAGGAAATGGAGAACAAACCTCGCTATGGAATAAATTTTCAGACTGGCTAAAAGACAAATTTAAACCCAAAGGTGAGAGTGTGAGACATGCTCCTGAGTGTGGACATACCAGGCACACCTGCAGAGTTACATGAGCCAGCTCTGGGTGAGCTGATTTTCTCCCCAGCGCTGCCAAAGGTACCCTGCCATGACAGACGAGGTGCTGTAGGCAGCAGAGCCACGTGAACCGGGCTGAATTAACCCCACTGAGCTGGCATCTGCTTTCAGCTCCCCATCCTGGATTGCTCTGCACATCGCAGGCACTCCCCAGTAAGTCCCAGGTACTGGGAACACAGAATCACTGGGCAGCCCGTCCCTGTGCAGGCTGGGATGCGAGCTTAGACGTAAAAAGTTTAGATATCCTGGTAGTAAACAAATTGTGATGTTTACCTGTCAGGTTTTGCTTTGCTTTCAGAAAAACCCCAACTGCGACTGGCATCTGGAGAGGACCGATGCGCTGGGAGAGTTGAAGTTTACTATAAAGGCGAATGGGGAACAGTCTGTGAACATCAATTCACCATGAACAGCGGCAGCGTTGTATGCAAACAGCTTGGTTGTGGTCAAGTCGTCTCTGTCTTGGGACAGTCTTACTTTGGCCCTGGCACAGGAGACATCCACCTGGATCACGTGCAGTGCAGGGGAACTGAGTCTTACCTTTGGGACTGTCAGCACGCCGGCTGGAGCAAACATGACTGTGGACACCAGGAGGATGTCAGCGTCATCTGTTCAGGTGAAAAAAAATATATTATGTGCTCTCAAAAGTCTCTTTGGATTTTCCTTTTGACCATAAATGCAAGAAACATCAGAGCAGAGCTTGGAAATTAGGGTAGAGCTGATATGTGTGTGTGGATGCTCCTTGTGTTTAGGCTGGTCTGCGTGACCCAGGAACAAAGGGGTGACCTGAACAAAACACCAAGATTAGTAACAGCAAGCATTGAGTGTGAAAATGGTGAAAAGAAGGTAGTTCAGGACCATTTTAGGCAACATCTGATTACAGGCTGTTCCCAAAATAAGAAAAGCAACCAATTAAGAGGAGATGGAAGTGATCCAGGAAAGTCTGAATTGAAAATAAAAATTAATACTCTTGTCATAAATATAACCAAAGTCAAAGGCTGTGTAGCTAGAAGAACTGCACAATAAAAAATCTGCATATATGATTATCAAGACTGCATGTATGTATGGTGAGACCTTTACAATCAGTTCATCTGAGGCACTATCACCTGGATATTTTCTTCCCCTTCATTTCTTTTAATAATCTTGCTTAGTTTTTCCCGGTTCTTAAGTTAATGCAAAGGTAGAGGGGAAATGAGAGGTGCACTGGTTGCATCACTCTCCCAGGTTCACTTATAATTACTACTTGGAAGAGGAGCTACATCTCCAAAAGTTAAACTCCAGGGAACTGATTATTTTTTTTCCCCATGAAGCCTGAAATATTAATGGTTTCTCAGATCCTTGAAATGTCTTTTCTTTTGTGTCATGCTGTTTCTATTTAGTAATCTATTTCCTCACCCCCTGGTCACCTCTGCAGATTCCTCCTCTGCCTCCAGCTCAAGCACAGAGACACCCTCTACTCCAGGGACCTTCACAACCACTGAGGAAGGTGAGGTTCACTTGTGAGTTCAGAGACACTTCTGCAGCGCAAAACAAATCTTATTCTTTATTTCCCCTGATTATGGCCATTTTTCATCTCCACCAAATGACTATTGCATCTCTGGCAGTCAGAAATATCTCCTGTCCTTTTTATTAATATTAAATGAGGGTGAAAATCTTTTTCTTTCAGCAGAAATAAAGGGCTGTGCATTGACTCACTGCCTTGCAAAGCCCAAATCTTCTTACTTTCATCAAGATTTCAGTTTACATGTTCAGTGCTAATTGCTGTCAATGTCTCCTCTTCTTTGTACTTTCCTTGGCCTCAGTTACGTCTTTGGCATCCACTGTTGCCATAGAGGAAATTTTTACAACTCCCAAAATCCCAACCACAGTCTGTAAAGGTAAGAACAGCCATATTCAAGTGTTATCTAAAACAAAGATTCTGTTAAACTGAGTTTTTCAGATGGATTAAGATGTGATCATTTAAATCTGTAAAGTATTCGTAACAGACAACTACAAATTAAACGTCTCCATAAAGGAACAACCCTCTTACAATATCTTCACTTGAAAAATACCGGGCTGTCAGGATGTGTCAGGAATATGTGCATTTAATGAGTAACACCTTTGAGCTTTTAGCTGTAAACACTACACTTAAAATTTTGTAAAGCAAAAGTGCCCACATCATTGTGATTTTGTGTGACCGAGATTCATAAAAACTCCAGAAACATTAAACCTCCAGGCCTGGGCTTTCTCATCAAGCCAATCCAGGATGAACAGCAGGTCCTCTTCTCCCCATTGAGGATTTCTCAGCTCAGACTCAGCTGAGAACCCGTGGTCCGGGCTGTTGCAGGCTCAGCCCAGCGAGCTGGGGAGCAGAGAGCTGGCTCTCTCTCCAGCCTCCCTCCCCTCTTTGGCACGACTCCCACCTGCTAACAGCGATGCTCCAAAGGGCAAGGCGATCTGGCAGAGAATTGCAGGGAAAACAGATGCTGCATTTCAGTGCCAGTCCTGATGGTCTCACCCTCCTTTCTCCAATGACTCCTGTACCGCTGGGAGAAAGATTTTCAGTTGGGTAAGCCGGGGATAGGTGTAATAAACGTTTCCCTCTGCAGAACCAGAGTGCCCTGTGTTAATTTACCTCTTGAACTTCTTAATAAAGTTGAAAAAACATGCCCTGTTACAGCATTGGGAAACCATATACCAATAAATGTTACTGCCAAGGTTAAAACATTAATGTCTGGTTTTGCTTCTCACATTCCTTTTGCTTTTCTCGCTCTCAGTGAAAGAAGTCTGAAACTTTTTTGATGCTTATAATGCAAAACATTAAAATGAAGATCTACTTCTGAGCCGTGTCCGTGGATGTGGAAGATAACTAATACACAGACTCCTTTTTCCAGAAAGCCTGAAGACAATTCAGTTCATTAAGATCTGATCACAGTAGTTCAGCCTTACCTGAAGGCTCTTTTCCTCTCATTTCCATGGTTCTTTCTTCTTCTTACAGGCTCTGAAAATACTGAAGAATCACACGTTTCACCCACCCCACTTACAGGAGAGAATGATACCGCAGCTCCAGAAGTCTTTTCCACCGTTACTGAAGGTAGGTACAGACCCTATGCCATAAAATTTAATAATAATAATGTTCAAATGTGTTTAAAATAGATTACATTGGCAGGATCGTAAAGGTCTTTTCCAGCCTAAAGGATTCTATGTTTACAATCACTGCATGAAATTTAAGATCAGTCAATTGCTAATTAATCGTCTCAGTGAAGAAAGAATCCAGCTTCCGAACCTGTCATTTCTAAAACATTGGGCTGTCAAAGTTTGGGACATACGTAATTATGAACAATTTGGAACTTTAAGCTGCTTGCGCAAACTTCAGGTATCCACAAAAGTGTCCAAATACCATTACTTTTATACGAAAAGTGGAGAACATCTATGACTAAACCAGGCTGGGACATTTTAAAGAGTCAATAATCTTTGATAATTCCTTCCCCATCTTAAAGATGGAGATACTACCACTTTACACGGTACAGAACCTGCTTTGTTGCACTTTGCCACTTGTCCCTGTGGGACTTTCTGACCATTCATGATGGTGGCATGGTTTTGTGGAGCTGCCTAGTGAGAATATCACCAGAAAATTCACCTGAATGCCTGCTGCCTGAGCCACCAGCTCTGCTGCTCAGGCCCTTATGGTCAATATGACCAAAATATCACCTTGCCTGAATAATTACTTGAAGTTTTGACTCAGATTACCAGATTTTAAGAGCTATAATCCAATTGCTTTTTCCTTCGAACACATAATCACAATCATATCAGCAATCATCCAGCTCCAGTTTCTGTCACTGATTGATGTTTTTCTCCAGTAATGTATTTCCTCAACTCTTTCGCAGTCCTTTTGGCACCCCTGTATTCTTCCTTTGCATCTACTTCAGTAAATGAAGAGACTGAGGCAGTATTTACACCAGGAACCCTAAGGACAGCTTACAAAGACAGAATTATAGTTGCAAAGGCAATCTGGAGTCTTAGTGAGCTCAGGGAAAGCCATACTGTACGGAAAATATAGGCAAAAAAGTTTTAACAGAGAGGGATAAGAACATATTGCTTCATTCTCCAGTAGCTAAGAAGCTTAAAAATCCAAAATTTAAATATTTATTTATTACGGTATTATGATAGAGGCTGAGATAGAAGTACAAGGGATAAAGCTGTATTTATTCTCTGAAGCAAAACTTCCTGTATTTTCACTCTTTTCCAGCAAAATGACAAAGCCAGATCGTTTTAACTAAAAATCTAATTCCAGTTTATATTCATGTTTGGCCATTATTGTTCATTGTTGCTATTGCCTTTTTTTTTTCCTCAAAGCTTCAACAGATCTTTCTGTCACAGAAACAGACGACTGGCTCACATTTGCCCTTATCACAGATGTTATGAAGGCATCGACAACTCCAGCACCGCCCTCTGCGCTGAGTGACGGTAAGGAATAGCCAGGTGCAACCTCTGGGCCTTGTATTCGCAGAATCACAGAATCACAGAATGGCCTAGGCTGGAAGGGACCTGAGAGATCATCCAGTCCAACCTCCCTGTCATGGGCAGGGACGCCTCTCAACCAGATCAGGCTACTCAAGGCTCCGTCCAACCTGGCCTTGAACACCTCCAGGGAGGGGCCAGCCACAACATCTCTGGGCAATTTATTCCAAAGTCTTGCCACCCTCGTACTGGAGAATTTCTTCCTCAGATCCAATCTAAATCTATTCTCCTTCAACTTAAACCCATTTCCCCTTGTCCTATCAGTGGACACTTGTAAAAAGTCCCTCCCCAGCCTCCCTGTAGGTTCCCTTCAGGTACTGGAAGGCAGCTATTAGGTGCCCCAGGAGTCTTCTCTTTTCAAGACTGAACAATCCCAGCTCCCGCAGCCTGTCCTCGTAGCAGAGCTGCTCCAGCCCCTGGATCCTCTTTGTGTCCCTCCTCTGAACACACTCCAACAGATCCACATCCCTCTTATGGTGGGGGCACTAGAACTGGACGCAGTATTCAAGGTGGGGTCTCACAAGAGCAGAGAAAAGGGGTAGAATCCCCTCTATTGACCTGCTGACCACGCTTCTCTTGATCCATCCCAGGATGTTTCATTAGGAGAAAAATTGCCTCTGTCCTGCATCACCACACAAAGCAGCATTTGGGCTCAGAAAGTCTCTGAGCTGCACACAGGTGTCTCGGAGACAACCCTGGGCACTCCTCGTATACTTGTTCCATTCACATATTCCTCCTCGGCACCTTTAGTGGTCTCCATTCGGGGAGTGGAAGATTTTTAATACAGAGCTTGGGTTCAGCCCTTCTTCAACGCTGGTTGTGCTGCAACGTGTTTGTATTTGTCCCAGGCTTTTTCCATTCTCTTTGTTGAGGCAGCTCTTATTCTGGCATCTCTTCTGTAATACATTAAGCAAGTTTTTAATGAGCCAGTTTAACTGATCTATGAAACAATTTCTTTGGTATTGAAGTATCTTAAATTCAGAATTTCACCCAGATGGGGCCATTTCGCATCAGCCATCAGTTGAGACCTGAGCTGAGACCTTCCTATCCTCCACATGCTGTTCTACCTCCTCTTCTGATGAAGTAGAAATTGATAGCAAGAATGAGACTGGACTGGCTCACTGTAGTGTTAACAGGACCAACTTTTAGTTTTTCTGTGGTCATTCTGTGCCAGCTGTAAGGATGATTTTGCCTTTGTGCATTGGTTTTCTCTTTCTGATGAGCAGCCCATTCCGCCCGCCTTAACTGAATTTCATCTTGCTGACTTTTCACATTTATCCAGTTTATGAAGATCATTCCAAACTCTCACTGTGTCCTCCAGAGAGCACAGAGATTGTGTCTTTCCTTCTGCCACGCTGTGCTGTTCCAGTTTCAGCGGTAAGGACTGAGGATCTCATTGTGCTCCAGTAACTGTGACTGGCTGGCTAACACCCACACCATCTGTTAGCCCAAGTTACTTCATAACATGATAAACAATTACAAGGGCAATTGATAATCCCTCTTTTTACAACCTTCTTTTAACATAGTTTGTCTTGCACAGCCTTATCTGTGAGGTTGGAAGTTCAGAGCTGTGACTCAACACCAGAGGCAGCAGCACTAGAAAGTTTCATAGAGATTTCCTTACTGTTCCACCTGTTAACCTAATTTCAAACAATATTTTCGTGCTCAAGATCTATCCACAAATGTTGCCTTAGAAATTAATAGATAAATCTTCAGCACAGCGAAGAAATTCCAGTCACTGGTTTTTTTTCCTGCTAGTCATTTCCCTTTCCAAAGGATAGAAATTAAAACTTGCCTACTCTGAAGAATATTTTACAGAGCTTTGACCAGATTTTGCTCCTTGCCTTACTTCGCTGTTACAGCTGGATGAAAGAAGTTTGCCCTTCTTTGCACACACCAGTTAAAATAAGAAATTAATGTGGTCCCTTGAGATTTACTTTTATTTGCTTGGCTTTCAGAATTTGAGGATAAATTTCATAAATGGGTAATCTGTTGACTGTTATTCAGCCTTAAGGTACCTAATATATGGTGCATATACAGCTTCTTAAGAACTACTATGGAACTACATGCTTGCAGCTGTTCAGTGCTTTGCCTGTATCTATTCAACCAAGTATTTGAGCAAACAATTTCACCTTATTCTTGTATGCTGTGTCTAACAGGGATGTTGCTCAATGGCTGAAGGGAAAAGAAGGCTCCTCTATAGCTCTAACTAATAACCTCATTACTTTCATTTGTACATACTGCAGGTAAACTGTTAGTGACAGAGTGTCAGGAAAACTAAGTGCTCACTGATTCCTCTGATTAAATTCTACTCTTAACTAAGTACGAAACATTGACTTTGAAGAGATACAAATATAGATTATTTGCTTTTATTAATTTGCTGAAAGTAAAATGTTGCCTGTTGTCTGTAGACACCCCCACAAGACTACATGGAAGATTCTTGGCACCGTTATTTAGTCAGTCCTTTATTTTCTTAAAAAGCACCCCCCAAAAATTTTGGATTGATGTTCATATTTCAGATTAATGAAATACTTCATTTACTTAGAAACCTTAATAGGAAAGATGTCTCCCTCCCAGTAAAGCCATTTTAAATATCAGCTGGATCACAACAGACTTATTTTTGCCTGTAATTTAAACTAAGACATGGATCTGCATATAGAATTTTTAATCTGCCTCTTCCTCACTATTCCCACCTGGATTTAGATTGCTACTGTACTCCAGCTCTCAAACTTTTTATTTCTTCCCACCATTGCTAGTGAATACTCAATGCCTGGATCAACAGGTCTCAATTCTCTTTTGTTCTCCCTGAAATCATACTGGGCAGTCTTGTAGAAGTTTAGACCTAGATCTTAGGGAGTGAGCCGAGCACATTGCTGCTGGCATTTCTTCATAGCCAACTTTTGCAGAAGCAGATGATAAGCATGGTGCTCAGATGGAAAGAGCTTTGATCATGGTCAGCAAAAAGGAATTAAGGAGAAAGAGAGTCCTAGGAAACATGGGCTTCATTCTGAATGGATGTGTATTAGCCGGTTACAAATAGCTGCCAGCTGACAGCAAAATGTCCCAAAATGAAAACCTCATAACTACTGACCCACCAAGGAGTTAGACAGGTGTGTATACTTCGTACACTTTATGATGGCCACAAATTAGGAGGAATTCAATTACTTTGTTGGCGGTGTCTCTGGTTTCATTCTCTGAAAGAAAAATACACTCTAGGCCCATAAAACCAATTTGGAACTTCAGATCTGTAAAAGCCTTTCCCTCTGAAAGTGAGATAAATGTGTGGAGCATTCAGTAAGTACTCAGCTCGCAGAAATGAGCCCAGCCTGTACAAACAGCTCTGCTATTATTCTGAGGAAATGATGCTGTGCCAACCATCTGTTATGCCAGAGAGTTAGCAAGGATGGGAAAAGAAACTGAACCAGGCATTATTTAAAGGAAGGTGTGGAAAAAACATGTCCCTTAGATTGCAAAGTATCCCAGGAAAAGGTTGCCTCTGGGTATTTGTGTTCATCCTTTAGACAGCACTACAGCATAGATGAAAATGGTGATAAAGAGAAGGTAGGAAACCTTCCCCTTGATGCCCAAAGTGGATCAGCTGGCTGAACAGGTGAGAACTATTTCTCCCAGACATCAACACATTGTGGAAGAGGACTATGCTCATGCCCGTTCGGATGGGTTCAAGCATTTATAATTCCCTACAGCAACCAAAATTCAGGGGAGGACTCTTTGTCAGCACAGACTACATTGCGGGCTACCTGCTCCTGTCTTCACCGGGGTGGTACTTGGCCAAGCTGTGCCACCTCCTTGGATAAACTCCCACGACACAAGGCCTTTCTCCTTGGCAGACAGCTCTGCTCCATCCCTGCGGCTGGCAGACGGCAACGGGAAGTGCTCAGGCCGCGTCGAGCTCTATCACAACGGCAGCTGGGGAACGGTCTGCGACGACGGCTGGGGGCTGGCAGAGGCTGAGGTGGTCTGCAGGAGGCTGGGGTGTGGAGAAGCTCTGCTAGCTCTGCCCGAAGCTCAGTTTGGCCTAGGCTCTGGGGACATCCTCCTCGATGACGTGCAGTGCCAAGGGGATGAAGACAACCTGTGGGACTGCTCCCACAGAGGGATCGCTGTCCATAACTGCCATCACAAAGAGGACGCCAGCGTTGTTTGCGCAGGTACGCCAACACATCTCTCACAAACTACTGCTTCATGAGCAGTGCAGGCTTCCCTGCCGCTTGTTTCCATCAGCGGAATTGTTTCAGGCCTATGAGAATTGCTGAGTTCTACCACATTTTTTCTTTTTGCTAACTCATGCGGTTTATTCACACAGGTTTGTGTTTTAAACTTTTGTTGTAATTCTCAAAACCTTTGGCTACCTGCCATGTCATTGTCAATCTCATATGATGCCATTTCCTAATCTACTACCCGACTCCTTTACATGCTACTATTTGAATCATAATTTTACATCACCATTATTATATTTCAATCTTCCTAGTCCTGATTTCCTATAAATTATGAACCATGGCTAGTAAATCCAGTTGCTTTTTCTTGTATTTAGTAGGAAATTAATTTTAGCAACTTCCTTTACGATTTTTCGAAATCAATTCCCAGTTTCCCAGCAGTTCTGTATTCTAACTGGAAACACGTGCAGTTGGAGACCCCGTGTCACGGTGACCAGTGCCATGACAAGTGGAGGTCCACGGACAAATATCATTCATGTGACAGGCATTCTATGAGCCTGAAATGACCAAAATGTAACTGGCTGAAAGGACACTTGTTTACGGCTTATCCTGGGCATAACTTTCCCTGAGGAAAATCAAAGCAAGTTTTTAACAGAATTAGGGTGGGGGTTTTTGTGAAGACCTCAAGTGGAGTTAAACACGCAACCCACGCAGACGTGTGTCTCTGGTGAGTATGTCCTACACAGAAAACAAAGATTACACCTGCAGGATGACCCGTTAACACCTGAAATTTAAAAAAGGGGTTGCAGCCTGCTCCCTTTGGGTGCTGATGCTTTGAGAGATGAATGGGTGGCTCTATATCACTACTGCTTTCTTCTTTTTCCCACACAGTAACTGAAGAATGATATTAAGCATCCTCTGTTGTAGAACTTGAAATTCACTTTTCTGTTTCCTCTCCTAGAGCCAGTTACTCCCCCAGCCACAACGGAGCCTGTTCCAGCTGGTGAGTTCTCCCTAGATGGGTCTGCAAAGCTTTCACAGCTGATATATTTTACACAGTGACTTAAGCAGTGCTAGGAAGAAAAAAAATTAACAGTTCAGATTTTCAAAGCAAGTAAATGTGCGTAAGATAAGTTTCTGAGGTACCTCAGGTTTCTCTAGGAGTTTTGCTGTTAAAGAACACTGATATCAATAGGAATGGTTATGTTAGCTATGGACATACACACCAGAGCCTGAAACAGAAACCAAATCTTAATGTTTTCTTGCCGGTGTATATGGCACACTACGAGAATAAGGATTTATGATGATGAACCTACACAATAAGGCTTGTTACAATAAGATTACTTTCATAATTTTGCCACTTTCTGTGTGACACAACAAAGCTGCCTTTTGCTATTTGATAAATGCACCTGGAAAGCCTCTTTCTAAGGCTGCCGAGTGATCGTGCGCTTCCACCCGCTTTTTTGAGACATGTCCCTTAGGCTGGTGAACGGAGAGGACCGGTGCTCTGGGCGCCTTGAAATCTTTCACGGAGGGAGCTGGGCAACCGTCTGTGACGATGGCTGGAACATGAAGGATGCTGCAGTTGTGTGCAGGCATCTGGGCTGCGGAGACGCTATCTCAGCCAAAACCGACGCCTTTTTTGGGGAAGGCACAGGAGATATTCTCCTGGACGACGTGGAGTGCAGAGGGAATGAGTCGTCCCTGGAGCAGTGCTCCCACAGAGGGCTGGGCACACATAACTGCTACCACAAGGAAGATGCTGGTGTTATCTGTGGAGGTACTCATGTTTTCTGTCTTATTCAACATGAATTAAGAGGCACAATGCTGGAGCCACTGTGGGAACACGGACCGTTGGCAGTGGCCATGCAGGGAGAGGGGAGGCCGACGAGACCCAAGGATGGCCAGGAGCACCTGGTCACAGGTGGGACCAGCACCCACAGGGACCATAGATCCTGGGGCCATCTCATCCTTCCCACAAGGGATTCCAGTATCTGGGTCTGGGGGAAGAAGAGAGGAAGAGCTGTGCTATAGACATTTTCTTCCAGAGGGGATCCAGTAGGTTTTGGCAGACCAACCTGGAATCTGCTGTTGTGACAAAGACTACTTGCCTAAGAGCTTCAAAGTACTCCTGTCAATTTTATAAACATATTTTCTTCTCTTTATGAATTTGCACTCATTTTCAAAGATCTGCATCATACCTATTAGAAATTTACTGAGGAAAATGAAGAAAATTCCTGACAGCTGAGGATGCAGAAGCGAAAAATTTGATGGAGGTTCTGGCCCTAGATGACTGTGGTGTGTCTGATCCTAGACATCAGTGTAGGCTGGCAGGCCACTGCATCTTTGTGGTCTCAGCTGTTTCTGTTCAAGAGAAAGTGAGATCCCATATGGAAGTGATACTTGCGCTGCGCTGTTATAATGATATAAAGAATAAAAGTAGCCATGAGAATTACATATTCCTGAAGAACTGAGTAAGGTTTCTACTACCCCTCTGAAGAGGACCATATTTTCATCTTGGTTTTATTCTTGTTATTTCTTCTCCTCACCCATTTTTCTGGTATCATGCACTGCTCTTAAGCTGATGGTTACTGACAGATAATTACAACCGATATTTGAGAAACAATTGCAATGAATCTTTGATGCGCTGTACATGAGCTGCAAGCCCCAGGCGAAGAATTTCAGGTTGAGATGATCAGCCTGCATTCCTAACTCACTCAGTTCTTCTCAGTCCACTGTACCAAGAGGCTGTATTGCATCACGAGCCATGCCTGCTTAAATATTTTAGTAATTTACAGAAGAGGATGTCTGTTTACCAACTAACCTTTCCAAGCTGCACATAATTTTTTAAATTTTTTAATTTATAAAGGAGTTCCAGACAGCTCATCTTCCAGGCTCTGGCAGACCTTGCAGTGGTGGAGCTACTTAACTGCAAAAAGCAATTCAGATTGGATTTCAGCCTGGGTAGAGAGGCAGGACAGAAATTATACCCATACCCACTTGATCCGCTTTTGCATGGGGTGAAAATATCATGGTAGAAACACCAATAACATGGCATAAACCTCTGTAGCCTTCTCCAAGGCTTTGGGAAACATCACCTCAGCCACAGTTTTGGGGAGAACCCTGACTGTACTTCTGTTTGTCTCACCTTATAACTGAAGATATTGATCTGGCTTTCCTTCTTTTGATGTTTTTTGTTTCCTCTCTCAACAGCCCCCCTGGAGCTTACCACACCTGAAACAACAGGTATGGAGCACTTCAGTGTTTATCTATCTCAGGTTTAGTGAAATACAAGTTACCCTCCAGCAAAGTGTTGATTGCCCTGGGCTGTAGCAGCACTCAGCTGAAATTCTTGGTCTCTTGGAGGTGAGAGCGCCCTTACCTTATTATTTGCCCTGAAGAATTGAAGGTAATCAGGCGAACATGGATTCAGAGGTCTTTTCCAGCCTCAACAATTCTGTGATTCTTGGTGGCATCTGGGGACAGGAGTGTCCTGCCGCACTCAGCTCTTCTGCCTCTGTGGAGATACAAGCAACCACACACATGGTTTCCCATCCACCCTTGCGGGTGGTGGAAATATCACAAGCTGGTTTACACAAATGCCAAATTATGGTGTAAAGTGCTCTAAATTAGCTGGATCGGGGATCTCATTATACCAGGCCCAATTACACTTAAATGATAACGTTGCTTTGCTTTGTCAATCTGTACTTAGCTCGCTCAGAATTGGAAAAACTACTAAATCATGGCTTTCATTTTCTCTTTGACAGTCCTGATTGAGGCCACGACAACTGAAACACCAGGTATTTATTTCTGGTCACTCATTAAACCGTGGTGAGCAGAGGTGCTGTCAGACCATGCAGGACAGCAGGATCCCCATCTCACACAGCGCTCCTGCATTGAGGAATTAACTGCCAGGCACTCACATTTTCCATCTCAGTTCAGGATTTAGCAGACTACCTGCTCCCCCAGCAAGGCAACAGAGCCAGTGCCCTGTCCAGCTGCATTATTTGCCTCCCCTGGGAAGCTCAGGGCCTCGCCATAGAGTGTTCTGGGGAAGATGCACACCACCAGCTGCGTCACTGCAGCCTGTGCATTCAGAGTCGTACGCGGTGATACTCGGGCTACGTTCCACCCTACAAACAAGTTACTCACAGAGCTTCATGTGATCTTGCAAGCAGCCAAGACTGCTGCTGTAAGTCTTGGAGGAAAAATATACACTTGAGATGCAGACAATATTTAATTTGATCTTTCCTTTCTCACAGCAACAGTCTCTCCAACTTCTGAACCAGATGTTACCACTCGTAAGTAATACAGTGTTACTCTGGCTTACACACTTAGCTGTCTGCCCAAGTTTTGATCACATATTGAGTGGCTCCCTGTCACTACTGTGTGTTTAATCTCACAGATTTAAACTGCTAGCTTCAGGGATAACCCCAATTGCCTCTCCTTTAGCTCTGGGCAGCGGCAGCACCTCCCAGACGCAGTGGCTGACTGCCACTCGAATGAGACCCAGGGGTCTCCTGTGGTTTGGGCCCCTCATGCCTTTCCAGTGCTGGGACAAGGGCTAACCTGTGGTTTTTGTTTTCTCTCATGTCTCGGATCAGCCCCTGCAGGAAACACAACATCTGAAGCAGCAGGTACATATGACTTCAGCTTTAGCAGAACTGGTCTAATGCTCGATCCTGGGGGTAAATAAACTAATGACTCCCTCCCTGTTAACAGTCCTTGCTTTACTCACACAATAATAGAACAGTTTCTGAAGCATGGTTTTTACTTTATATTTGACAGTTCCAACCGAGTCCACGACATCTGAAAATCCAGGTATTTATTTCTGGTCATTTTTTGAACAGTGATGAGCATTTTACCAGTTTTCATGTGAGTCATCAATGTATTTGTAACAATGTCTGATTTCATATTTTCTCTTCTCACAGTAACAAATCCATCCATTTCATCAGTCTCTCCAACTCCTGAGACAGGAGCCGTTACCACTGGTACGTAATGAAGCATTACTCTGGTTTATATGCTTAGTTCTCTGTCAGTCATGATCTGGAGATGTCTTGGCATGGCTTCCAGTCTCCAGGGACATAATTTCATGGATCCAGTATTTAACTTTGGGGATAATTCCTTTGGCTTCCATACAAATCAAGGGATGAAGAATGCTGTTGGTATTGATACAGGAGAAATACCTGTACTTATGAAAGCACTAGGGAAGGGGAAATCTCTGGGGCATACACCAATATAAATTCAGATTTGCTCTAGAGTCATGCTTCCTGCACTTCTAAAATTGCATTCTCACTGAATCTGAGTCAGTGGGAATCCTCTGAGATACTCAGAGATATTTGCATTGAACCTCAGTTTTCTACGGTGAGATTTATCTTTCAAAAAACTTGAATTGCAAGTTCTGCTCATTAATTGAAAATGCTCTGCCTCAGATGCTTAGATATCAGACTAAAGTTTTCTTTTTAAAGTCTGGCCCTATCAACTACACATTGGTAAAGGGCACTCAGCTGCCTCAGTAAAACATATGTACTTGTTTTGACAACATACAGGAAACTCAATTCCAGATGCAGAGCATGCATTTGAGCATGAGACTATCTGCCTTCACAAAGGAATAAACAAAATTAAATCTTGTTCCCATTACCACTAGTAATACGTATACGTACTACACCTGTAGTATTTAAGCCCCTACACTTTTCTTAATGCAAGCCCTTTGTCCATGACAACTCTATTCAGCTGATTACATAAAAGCACATGTTTTTCTCACGCCATCTTACTTATTTTCTTGTTTTATTTTTTTTCACATTAAAAGCCCGCCCCAAAACAAACCCAGCACCTACAAATCCAGGTAAGGTATTCTCATCCTTTCTTCTTTTCAATGACTTCCTAAGGGCAGTACATGCCAGGTAAGGGATGTGAGCTGGGAAAACCTGGCAGTTTAATGGCAGAGGGTGCCTGACCGCAGGAGAAAGAGGCAAGGGGGAGAG
Source organism: Apaloderma vittatum (assembly GCF_000703405.1). Classification (NCBI taxonomy): domain Eukaryota; kingdom Metazoa; phylum Chordata; class Aves; order Trogoniformes; family Trogonidae; genus Apaloderma; species Apaloderma vittatum. The sequence continues at coordinate 18,951 of NW_009700625.1, read as the reverse complement.
GCTGGGAGTGGGCAGAGAGCTCGGGGATGCCACAGCTCACCCAGGGACCACGTGCCGCTGGCACTCGAACCATCTTTGGCAGAAAGCGTCGAGGGGATGATCTCGCCTACTTCTGCACCATTTATGGAGAAAACACATTGAAAACATCCACCTGTAGCCCACCAGGCTGCTGGCCAGTCAGTGCCCCTGTGCTCTGGAGGGCTCCCAGGCAAAGAAAGAGCTTGTTATTGTGGCAAGCTTACCCTCTGCCCACGAAAAAACAGGTGGATGTTGCCATCTTGTGTAACCTCAGGGCTGGCTGTGGAAGGGAGTAACGAGCTACAGCATCAAAGAAAGAGAAATTAATTTCCCCCTCTCAACTGCTGTTTCCAGGTACAGCAGCAAAGCCCATATTTGCATTTGCAAAGCATACTAGTATTTAATACACGCTGCATCTATGCTTACGTACGGTTTATTAACACTAAATTTCTTCTTTTCCAGGCCTTTCTTATCTGCCCAAATACATGCAAGTGATGTTACTAAGATACTTGTCTGGCCTGTGCCAACCAAGGAGGCCTGGGATGCAAAGCATAAGAATACAAAGGTAAATAAATGGCAAGTGAATAAATATTTATCCCAGCCAAAATGTGTTTTTTACACAGGGTTCATACACCCTTCAGACATTCAGGTATAACATGATTTGAATAGTCACTCACATTCACACTGCTGACTACTAATCACAGCAAAACAACTCCTTTCCTGCAGCATTCTTGCTGCCTGACTATTGATCCAGGTGTCCCCAGAGTCAGCCTTGCTGGGGTCACTGGCCTGTGACACCAGATGATGCTGGGAGGGTTTCACAGATGTGTCAGAGGGGCTGGGATGCCAGTCTTATCTTGGCTGTCCAGGGGATTCCTTCGTGGACAGCTCTAAGCTTCCACAAAGCAAAGTTCTTTCCAGGGCCAGGCTTTAGTGGGTTTTAAGCATGAGCAATACGGAGTCTCCAGTAAAATTCCACTGCTTCATCACATTACAGTTTATAATGTTAACTGGTATATATTAACTAACAAACTTTCATCCTCTAAAGAGCAATTGATATGAGTTAGGGAAGGGAATTTTCATAGCACTCCCTTATATTATGGCTCAGTGACCATGTCACAATTTTTGTGTAACAATTATATGTGGTTTGGGTTTTTTTAACTTCTTTTTTTTTTCAGGTGCGTAAGGGACCCAAGCTGTGGGAACTACTATTCACCAGGCATGAGGATTGTCAGATTCAGAGCCCCCATCTACCCACGAGTTTGCCTACGGTGTCAAGTATCATCATGCTACGGACCCAGTTATCCTTCCCAACGCTACCAGGGCTACCTGCCAAGAGGCAAAAGAAGTACAAGTGACAAAGTTATTATTGTTATTATCCCCAAATAATAGTAGCCCCAGTAATGCTTCCTCTAACCAAAACATTATGTTGATCACTTACATATATGACCAGAGTGTAGCACATCTACTTCTAGTTTCTATAAAATACATTATACCAGGGGCCGTGAATCTAAAGGTATTCTAATCTTAAATGTACTTGTGTTCCTTAATTTCAGATCTGTACCCGTATTCCAGACTTGTAAAACTCTATAAACTTCAGTAAATACTCTCAGTGACAAAAAGTAATTGGACTGGCTGGCTGATTTTTTTCATCGAGATTTTGTTTCCCTCCCGCAGTTCTCCTGGCTCTCCCCACTGTACCAAAAAGCTCAAATACTGACCATTTAAGGAATATTAACCTGCCTCACAGATGCACACATCACAGTGCTGTTTCCTGAGCTCACCCAGGGACATAAATCACAGGCTAAGCATCCCTAGTAACCACCAATGTCTGAGCAATTACCTCAAATAGGAATTAAAAAATATTTGGAAAAAATATTGCACACATACTGAGATATAATCTCTGCAATACCTATAAACTATTATAATCTTTCCTTATGTCAGGTTTTATTACTGGAGATTAGAACTATTAGAAATTTTACATCTTAATCTACTTCATTATAAGCATCTGCTTTACCCTTTTTAATTCAAATGCTATCACTCTGAGCCAAGAAAGTGTTTCTGCATTTTAATGTTAAACTGTCCTACTTGAAATTACTTGGTGAAAGAAAAAAAACCGTAATTTTCAGCTCATAATAGAGAAATATATCTTGTTGGTTGCAGAATTGTACAGGAGTACAGCAGCCATCTCAGGGAAAGAAATGGATTAAATTTTGATAATCTGATGAACTTGGCCTGACTGTGTGTGTCTAGCGGTTGTGCCACACAAAACAAAAAAAATCCACTTCTTTCCACTTTTTTCAGTAACTTTTCTTTTTGTGCTTCATCGCTTCAGAAAAGGGACTGTAGTCAATCCAAAACTCAGTTTCTCCAGCTCTCAAATGCCAAAATTACACAGATCTCCCAGGAAGGCTCCAGATCTAATCTCCTACCTGGTGGTGAAGCCTTGGCATTGGCTGAGCAGGCTCCCTGCCAAACTCCTCATCCTGCAGGACCGTAATGCCCGTCCTGAGCCACGCTATTTCTAATTATATTTAGTTCATACAAAACTCCATCACACTCGTAACCCGCTGCTCTGCTTCCCACAGGTAATGATTTAAAGTGCTTGAAATCACATTTTCCCTGCTGTTACGCTCCCAGCTGCAGGCAGTGAGAGAAAGCGCCTGTAGGTAACAGTGTCACAACAGCTGGATCCTTCGTGCTAAAACGCATCCTGGTTTATTTTGAGGATCTGCTGTTGTAAAATGCCTCCTCTACAGTTACTCTCTTCTCAACTAAAGGGACTTTCCTGAACATTTGGCCATTTTCTTCTGAGGTAGGAGAGGAAATTCAGAGCGGGCCATTAATATTTCAGCATCACCTGATACCCAAACACATCACACTATCTGAGCAAGGTTTGAAAAGAGTTTGAACACTCGGATTTGCAGCATGAGTACATGGAGCAGCAACAGCACAGATGCTCAGAGACTTGTCTGTGCAGACAGAGTTGCCAACCTGTAACTATCAGAGTAAATTACCAGGGTAGCATAGACAAAGGCACTTTTTGTTTGGTTCCGACAGGCACAAGCATTGATCGTCAGGGCTCCACACAACCATTACCACACATTAAATGCACACAAAATGGACGTTAGCATTTAAAAATTCCTTCCAAGTGTGCGCGTGGGTTCAATAAACGAAAGGCTACACAGAGAAAATGCAAATGTAGCATTTCTAGAGGCTAAATGGAATTCAAATGCTGTGCAACATCTTTAGGCATGCATTCAATGCCTCCATGTTTAAAAGCAGTCTAAGTATGTTCTCGTGATGAAGAGAGTTGCATTCAAAAACCCTTTAAGTAAATTAAAAATCAGAACTGGTTTCAAGAAGGCTTAGATCTGAGATTAGAAATACAGAATCATTACAGATGCATCGTATTCAGTTTGTTTTTAAAAGAAAAAAATTTTTTTTTTACAAAAATAAATATGTTTTTATGAAAGTAAAGTACCTGGATGTGTTTTGAGAAGACCTACGTTGCAGTTAGACTTTTCCAGAAAACTGGAAAATCGCATGTTTGCACAGCTGTGGGATATCTGCTCTTGGCACTGGGAAGAACCACAGAGGGGCAGGCTCCTGGATGAGCCCCGGCTGGTCTCGCACCAACCCGAGGTCAGGGTAAGAGCACACCTGTGGCACTGGCACCGTCACAAACTCCAGAACCTTTAAAGACTGGGTATCCGCTGCTGCAGGAGGAAATGCTCTCAATTTCAAGCGCTTTGGTCCTTACAGAAAGACAGACAAAGCAGCATAAAGATATTGGAACAGACACTCGATAGGCTCATTAGAAGAAATTGATGCTCTTTGAGCTGTGCTTGTTTCCTTACCTCGGGAAGGCTGATTCCCTTCGGTTTTTGTAGCTTCTACTGCGGGACTAAGAAAGTTTGATCTGCAAAGTGGTTGCGGTATGATCATCTTTAAATCTCTGACTCGCGTGAATCTGGCCTTGCTTGCTCATCCTTAAATGTTTTCGCAATAGGAAATTATCACTCCTGACAACTCTCTCACAGCAGTTGCACTTTACAGCCAGAGGAATCCTCAGCAAGGACAGGGAATGACTTGCCCGGTGCAACCTGAAGGGATTGGTGTCAAAATGAAGGTGGGAGCACTAAAAGTAGACTGCTGAATGAGCAGCCA
>NW_009700625.1:264-14732 GCF_000703405.1 Apaloderma vittatum | reverse complement strand
AACCTCCCTGCTGTTGTCAACACACTCAAACAGACACTCAATGAAATCAATTGAGAAATGAACCTGCGAGAGCTGACAAAATCACAGTTAAACTTACTCCACACAGTACACAATTAAAAAAAAATCAAAACAAAACAGGGCACACCTGTTCCTTTCTCATTTATATCTGTTAAAAAGAAACAGTAACTGCGAGATTAAGCCCTCCCTCCGTGATACCGTGTAATACAAGCTGATTATGAAACAGCAGGAGGTATAAAAGTTAGAAAAGCCTAACCTCTCCAGGTGGCATCAAAATGTGGGCACTGAGACAGTTCCTCCTCCTGCCTCTCTTCATTGCTCTGGCTCTCGCTGAAGACAACTCAGTAGAATCCCTGGGTATGGAAATCTAGTCTTTTTGTTATTTGTGCAATTTTATTAATTTTTGAACAATATACATTTTATAGGCAATTGAAGGGAAAAAAGATGTTAAACATATCTCTAAAAGTACATCTGATTTTAATGCACTCCTGCACAATAGCAACTCTTAAAAATCATAGATAAACAAAAAAGAAATCAATATATGGTTCCCTATGGCAATTTTTTAACTTAAGAACTTGATTCTGAAAAGATTTTTACCCTGAATGAAAATTTAGATTTATAAATTAATGCTATATTGGAGTAATATGAATCAAGCGACTTAACTGGGAAACAGTTGTTCTTTGAAAGAGATTTGTTCATTTTTCCTTTGTTCCATCAGAAGCAACAAAGTGTTGTTTGTTGCTCGATTTGGGATCACTGTTCTGTGCTCAGATCAGTAATTATTTCAGATTTATGGTAGGTAGCTACCGTGGGAGAATAAAGTTCTGCTGCAGAGCTGCTCTAGTGGTGCCTGGCTACAGAATACTCCAGAGGGTTGCAGGGGGAGAGTGGGGCAAAGCTGACCTTGTGATGCTCTTAGAATTGGGAGGTTTCATATGTGATGAGAACAATCTCTCCTAAATCCTTCTTTTCCCCTCTGGAGCTCATCAGAAAGCCTAAGCTTTTTATCTGGGACTGCACGTGCTGTGTAGGAAGTCCTGCTGGTTTAGACCATTGTCTTTAGATTAATATTAAAATAGAAAGATCAGAATGCTGAAACTGAATTACAAACTTTTTTCTGAAGTCTACTATACAATGGTCAGTACTTGAACTACTTCATAACCTATTAAGTAGCTGTCAGTGATGTCAACCATGGTTAGTTTGTGGTTTTTCTCATAGGACAACTGGGTTGGAGTCCAGCTGGCCCAGCATCCTGAACCCAGAAACAGTCAAGAGAGGATGCTCCGGCAAAAATACGGATGCAAGCCTCCGTAACGCTTCCCCAGAATACTCCCCCAGTACCAGCAAATATGGTTCGGGACTTTTGAAAGAGATGGAATGCTATCTTTGTGTTTAATCATTATGAAAATCTGCTTCTTTCATGGATTTAGTCTGGTTTATGTTTCAATTTACCATTCACATCACCCTGCAGAAAAGATCCATGTGCAAAGACCCAGTCCCCTTTGGTTTCAAAATCTCACTGGGTTCATTCCAGGTCATTTAGTTACTGTATCAGAAAAGAATATCTCTTATTAACCCCCTCCATGAATTCATAGACCTGCAGCACCTCCTTTCCCCCGTAGCTCTCCCCTTTCTGACCTGAAATGCTTCAATCCATTTATTTATCCCTTGTCTGGAAGCTATTCTAAACTTTTGATCATCTTTGTTGCCATTTTCTGAAGCTTTTACTGTTTAGCAGCACCCTTTCAGACATAGAGGGTTAGAACTGTGTGGAGTAAATACACAGCAACCCTGTGCAGAGTCCTTCAAATATCAAAGTCTTTTTGATTCCCTGAGCATAGGTTCCCAAGTGCTTTTAAGTTAAGGGCGTACGTCAGAACTGCATTCAAGAATCTTTAGGAACTCAGTGTAGGGGGAAGACAGGAGGTCTGAAGCGTTTGTGGTGACAAACCTTGATGAAGAGAGCTGCTGTATCCTGTATCACTCGGCATTTCCAGTTTTGCCATTGGTTTCATCTGTGATATGTGTTCTCCTAACTCCACTTTTCTTTGTGACTAGGAAAATTAGGGTATAAAGTATTCTCTAATATTCTTTTACTGTTTGATTCTTCAGGTTTCATAAACTGCAGTAATATAAATGAAAAAAAAATAGTACAGCATTTTGGATGTTTGTTCCACGATAGACTGTCCCAGAGTCTTTGTGTAGTGGAGGATGAATTACTATTTCAAGAGAAAACTTGAAAGAAATCCTTGCAAGCTGGTTTTTGTTGTTGCTGTTCTTCAACAGGTGTACCTCGCTGTGGTGCTTCACTTAATGAGCTCAACAAAGCATTGAAGATTGAACTAAATGCAAATGCAAGCTGCATCTGGCAAATTCAGAGGAATACAAATCAAACAGTTAGGGCCATTTTCTCCTATTTCAGGTAAGTATTTCTTCTAAATGCTTTTGTACTGTTTCATTCCATTATGCTAAAGCATAGAAAATAAATTGCCTCCAAATACTCCTCAGTATTGAATCTGTATCATGGACTCCAACAAGCTGGTATATCCTGGGGAGTTCTCACTGTGTTTTTTCAACAGATTTGCTCCTTCAAGCTGTGATACAGAAAGTATTAAAGTATATGATGGTCCCTCAACTAATTCCCCTCTTCTTGGACAAATATGTAACAACACTGACGCAGTCCCAGTACTTCAATCCTCTTCAGACAGTTTAACCTTTCTCATAACAACAAACTCCGTGGCTTTCACAAGAAACTTCTTTGTCTTCTATTACTTCTTTTCACCAGAAATAAGTAAGTCATTTAATACTATTTGAATTGCACCATTAAGGAAATTTTCCGACCAAGGGAAACTCTAGGACTGCAATTAGAAACTAGTGGCAGAATCTTTAATTAGTCTCATTCAGTTGTTCAGACCTGAGAGAATGGGAGGAGGGAGAAATCAGTGAAACGATTGCAAAGGCGGCATGACGGGACTATACTTTTACTTAAAGACTTCTACTAAATTTACTGGGTTTGCAAAGTTTGTAGCATTTAGCCAGAAATACAATATGACCATCTAGTCAGAATTCCTGCCAAGTACAGGCCGTAAAAGTCAGTCAGGGTTCTCATTCAGCAAGCTCTTTACTTTTTTTCCTTGCAAGGTAAGAATAACTTGGACAAAATCAGTCTCAGCTTGCAAGCAGTTCCTTTGTTTCTGCTTATTCTAGCTCTTAAAAGCTTCAGTTTAACAGGAGTAGCCAAGGTAAGAATAACTTGGACAAAATCAGTCTTAGCTTGAAAGCAGTTCCTTTGTTTCTGCTTATTCCAGCTCTTAAAAGCTCCAGTTTAACAGAGTAGTTACCACATGTTAGTTTATGGTGCTCCAGTGTTTAGCTTTGCTGCTGAAAAACCATGCCCTATTTCCAGCCTACATTTGCCTTTCTGAGGTTTCCATTGACTTGATTTTATTTTGTCTTTGTCTATCAATTAAATCCCTCTCAAACTTGAAGATTTTGCACAGATGATGACCAAGACCTCATAGATTTCTCTAATATAAAGGTTCTCAGGTGGGTTTTTTGGGTTGGTGTGGAATCGTCAATGCCAGTTTTTCAAGACAACACCTAATTTACCCAAAATGCAGATATAACTCAGTTGCTCACAGTAACAAAGCTCATAGACAGCCACCCCAGATGTCATTACACTGTGCCTCACAGATATGCCCGACTGACAACAAGCTTCATTTTGTAATGTCCATCTGATCTGAAATTCTCCATGCAAGTTTAACATTTAGTGCCTTTAATAATTTCATAAGGAATGGAATCCTAAAGAAACTATCCTGCTAATTACATAGCTTTAGATCTTTAATCTTTTTTACTATTATGATTGCTCGCTATATTTACTATTATGTTGCTGATATATCTACTCTTCAGAAACTGAAAATTGTGGGGGACAACTGACTGGTCCCAATGGGACATTTACCAGCCCCAACTACCCAGCATCTTACCCTGAATTTACATACTGTGTCTGGCACATACAAACACCAAAAAACACGAAGATAGAGCTACAGTTCCAAGACTTTTTGTGAGTAAATGTCCTAATGCTCTATTACTCTTTTTTCCCCTTCTCTTTAAAGGCATTACTTTAAACACAGGAAGAAGAAACGCTTTCAAACTTTTAGAATGTTGATACACTTTTGAAACAAACGTGCTTTGTTGATTCATAACTGCAATGTGTTTCACGTCACTATACATTACCCTATAGCTACTGCAGTGCCAGAGAGTGAAACACAGAAAGCCTGTCAGGCAATTAGCCATCTGAATGATCTGAATTTAAATCCATCAGTATAACTAAAACATTTGCTACGTAAGGAACATGTTGAAAGCCACCATACGCACTGCAATTACAATTTAGAAGTGAGGGTCAAAAGAAGAACAAAGCAAATATCGCCCAAAGCACATCCTCCTCAGTACTGCTGGCTGTTGGGGAAAGAATCACTGGTTTAAGTACCTCCACACATAAATGTTAACAGATGCACTGGCCTAAGGGCATCGCACTAGCGTGGACTTTCCTGACCCATACTGGGCTTGATCAGGGTTGGACTTCCCCACGCAGTGGGCTGGTAGCCCTTTTTTGGCTTTCCCTGCATCAGCTGACACTGTGAAAGGAAAAGTCTCAAGACCAGGGGAATTCAAAGGGTGGTTACTTCAAAAACATTTCCTGAGCTACTCAGGCTGCAGAATACCACGTAAGAATTCAGTGCAAAATGTACAGGATTCTCTAGGAAATCGTTACCTTGACCAGTGCCCTCTGAGCTGATGAACTCTGCAGAGTGTGGTGCATGTTCTCATCAGTCCCGGGCAGGGTCCATGTGCTGATTCAGGCGGTGCCCACCCATCACAATACAGCTGGTGCTTCACATCAAGGACAGCAAGGACAGAGGTGAATTCTGATGCAGCCTTCCTCTGGTGACACACCCAAGAGGTTTAAGAGACCCGCATAAGTCAAACCTATAATTTAAAAACTCTTTATTTTAAGATATAGGATTATTTTTTATATATATATAAAAGTATATATAAAATACATACCTGAAGATGTGTTAATCTTAGCAAATAAGTAGCAATAAATACAGTATCAGAATTACACAAGCATAGCTGGTTCAGCCTCTGTTGAGAACTATAGAAAAATATATGTTATTTCAATGGAATTCATAAGACATTTTATCTGCAGTGGATCCTCTATCCAGTACAAGCAACGATCTCTATGCTTAGATTTCCCTGTAATTATTTTTTCTCTGTCTGCAGCCTGGAGCTAGACCAAAACTGCCAGTTTGACTTCACAGCAATCTATGATGGCCTCACCACTAACAACAGCTTAATAGGAAAAGTATGTGGCCGCGTTCAGCCCACATTTGAGTCTTCTTCAAATGTTATGACAGTTGCGTTGTCCACAGACTACGCCAACTCCTACCGAGGATTTTCTGCTCGGTACACCAGTGTTCCGCTACCAGGTCCTGTGGAGCCTGAAGGTGAGTACTTGCTCTGTGAACAGGATGCTGTTTCTTATTCTTACATGTGATTCTTCCCTTACAACATTAAGGGGATGTTACAGGCCCGCCTTCTCATCAGCTGAGGTGGCAAACGAGTCTCGAAAGCCTCAATGTCTGCCACAAATCAATTTCCTTACCCACCCTTCTGCACCAGTACTTTGATTCCTTTTCCTTTTATATAAAGGCTGCAATTCATCCTGTGCTACTGGGTTGAAAATTAAGTTTTCAGCATTTTACATGGTTTTGCTTGAAATTTTGTCCTGACTTCTGTGTGGCCTTAAACACCCATAAGCCTTTACAGACCCAGACAAACCAAGAACCTTGCATATGTTCAAGGACCTAGATCATGTGAGAAATTAACACAGCTGTTTGTGATAATGTGTTTTCTGTGTCTTGTGTTTGTTTTCTTTTATCTCTCTTTCAATGGCAGCATTCCTTACGTGCACTTCATACAGCATGAAAATTGTTCTGAGCAAGTCTTACCTGGCCTCCCTTGGTTATAATGAAACTCACCTACAGCTGAATGATGCATCTTGTACTCCAGCTGTAAAAGATTCAGTGATCTTTTCCTTCCCGTTAGGCAGATGTGGAACAGTTAAAAAGGTAAAGGGGAGAAAAAGTTTTGTGAATAAGCCAACAACAGCTTATGTATGACAAGAGCTTGCAAAAGCAGTTTATGAATAGCATGTGAATAAGCCAACACCAGATTTAATTTCATCACGTTTCCAGTCTTGAAGTAGAAAGAACATTTTTCTCAAGAATCTGGCGATCGATGAGTCTTTCGAATAAAGTCCAAGAGAAGAATAACACAAGTTAATCCTGAACATTTTGTTCCCTCTCCAGCCCAGGTTACCAGAAGTAGCACACTGTTAGGGGCTCAACTTAAACATTCTCTTCAAGTGATATGGCTGGCACTTATCCTGGAGTCACCAAGAAAGGGCAAAACCCCAAGATGTGAAGATTCCCAAGAGCTAGTTCACAGCATTCTTTCAATAAGAGGACTGAAGTGTAGCTTTGTTACTTTCCAAACTGTGCAGTATTCTTCAACCTTCTGGCTGCACGGGTTGGCTCAGTGCTTTGAAAAGAGAGAAGGAAAGTTGGTAATTGTTGTTTGGTTGTAACCTGTTTCACATCTCAGAAAAACCTTCAGCCTCCAATAAGCCGAGTGGCTTTGTAACTTTAGTACAACTGCTTTTAACCGCACTGCTCCTATAACCACAACCAAGCATTTCAATCCGATTCCTTTCACAGGATGAAGGTCAGAGCATCACTTACACCAACGTCGTGTCTCTCTCTGCAAGTGGGAACATTATCACCCGTCAAAAGAGTGTACAGATTATTGCAAAATGCAAAATGGAAAACAATTCAACCTTAGAGGTCATTTACATAACAAAAAATAACGTAATCCAGAACATAACCTCTGTGGGGAGATACAATGTTAGCATGTCGTTCTACGATTCAGATTTATTCTCCAACCCTGTACATGAGGCCCCGTATTATGTGGACTTGAACCAAACTCTTTATGCTGAAGTCAGTCTTCATTCCACTGACCCAAATCTCCTGGTGTTTGTTGATACCTGCACAGCCTCTCCAGACCCTGATTTTGGATCAGTAACATATGACTTAATCAGAAGTGGGTAAGAGTAAATTAATTTTATCGCCATCTCCTAATATGTGAGAAAATATAATCTAGATGTCGTCCATAGTTGTTCTATTTTTGCCTCTCTTCCACACATCTTCTTTAGCAGTCTGTGACAAGAAGCTACATTTCATAGAAATTTAAAGGCATTGAATAAACAAAGCTAGGAAAAACAAGCACCATGTTGCACCGAGGAGAAGGAAAGCAGCATATCATTGTATGCCCATGTGTAAAAATAACACCCTAGTTAAATGCTGTAGATGCAGTCACCGGTAGCGAGCAAGAATATTTATTGTACATAGACTATTTGAACAGCCCCGTAAATTCTGTTGCAGCTGCAGTAAAGATGACACCGTGGTAACCTACCCAGCACTCGACCACTACGGAAGATTCAAATTTAATGCCTTCAGGTTCCTGCGGAGCTCTCCATCAGTTTATCTCCAGTGCGATATTTTAATTTGTGACAACAAAAACACAACCACCCGCTGTACTCAAGGGTGTGTCTCCAGGCAAAAAAGAGCTATTTCTTCATACACGTGGAAAACTCACACCGTAGTAGGTCCCATCCGCCTGAAAAGAGATCTCAGGGCTGCTGCTCACTCAGGTAAGCGGAATGCACGAAATTAAGAACCTAATTAAGCTCTTCCTTGGAGTAAATCCATTACTTTCACTCCACTAACAAGTGAATTACACCAGTTCAAAACTAACATGGCATCAGAGCAATAGGTTCCACAAAGTTTGTGTTTTGGGTGATAACAGAAACACTTTTCAAACTGACACACCGATGATCCTCTGCATCAAGGGGTGCTCTTTGAAACAGAAGCACCAGCACTCCTAGTTACAAAAGTAGCACATGCAGGATCTGATGATGCCTTCAGCAAAAGCTAGGAATGATAAGATTTCAAATGTGACTCTTTTTTTGAGGCATACATAGGGATGAGGGCTCATTTCTCAGAGCCACAGACTATTTGAAGAGAACATTCCAAATCATAGCCAGGCTTTGTTACAAACTTTCTAACAGTCCACTGAAATTGACTCAGTTTTATTTGTTTGTATGACAGAAAAGCCATGCCAGATGACAAGCACAGATAACTTATGCCACCCTAGGTTAAATCCTGACACTGGATGTGTTGCCTGTTAGAACAAAAATACAAAGAGGACAGGCACTGGAGCAGAAATCAGAAAGTACCATGCTTTTAAATTAGAGCTACAAAGCCTTTCATAAGACAACTTTAGTGCCTCAACCTGCCCCACTCTTTAACACCATTTGCAGTCTCCTCTACAGTGGTCTCTATGATTATCGAGAAACAATGTAGAACAGACTGCAAAACATGGAAAAAGTTGTTTTAAAGGCCTTGTATTGTAACTATACCCACAGTTCTAACTTTATTTTTTCTCTACACAGAATCCCTCGCTAAAGCAGAAGCTGGTAAAACCTCGAACCTGCAACAATATAGCTTCTACACTCTTACATTTGTGGCTTTAATTTCAAATATTATTATTGTGGTAGCTGTGATACTAAAATATCACAGATGTCAAGCAGGGTATGGCTACCACAAAATCCAGAGCTCATCCTAACATCTATATTTTGAATTTGTGTCACCTTCCATTCAAATTTGTAATCCAGAGGGGAGAGGGGAAACAACACAAACCAAACAAAAATCAATAAATGCTTGCAAACATATTTTAACTTTTTTTCTAACTAAAAAAACCCTACCACTTCTCAACCTAGTACTGTATTGTAAGCCACTGAGTTTAACAACACGTCTATCTCAGTGTGTTTCTCAGAAGGCATACAAAAACTAACTTTACAGGTGTAAAGTGACTTGTGAAGTCTCTTCTTCAAAAAAAAAAAAAAGAAAAAAGAAAAAAATCTGTTTTTGAATCACTTTGAAACTGCACCTGACATGAACTAAGTCAAGGGAACACTGCAAGTTGTCCGTTCAAAGCAAATTAGCCTCTCTTCAAATATCTGTTCCTACCATCAAGATCTGACAGTCTTTGACAGACCTCAATTTTCCTGGCAAAGAAGAACACATTACGCAGACTAGAAAAAGACACCGGACTGTGCTGCTTGCTGAGTAAACACTTGCTTTTCTGTCAACAGCTTCTGCTCAGTGTACTTTAAGACCCTGAAAACAACCCACATCTGTGCACTCAACTTAGGAGTTTGCCTCTAAGTCCACAGAGTCCAAATGTTGTATCCCAGACTTCAAAGAGTAATAAATAGAATGAAGTATGACGCTTGACCTTCCATAAGAGAGGGACTCTGAGTTACATTTCCAGCTCCCCAAGTGACAGCAGAACCGATCCCAACGGGTGAAAGTAAATAAGGCTCCCTCTCTGGCCTAAGGTTGGCAAAACGCAGCAGATCCGACCTACCCCAGCACATTCTAGCTGGCAACAACGTCCCCTTGAGAGGAACCACAAACAAAGTACTTACATTTCTTAGGATAACGGAACATGGATAAACACAAGTCTCCCAAGCACAAAATTCATTTCAGTTGCTCCTGCATGGCTCAATTAATTTAGAAGGGAAAAAGTATAATGACAGTTTAGTTTTAGATATCGCTCAAGGAACTAAGGTTCCTAACTTAGGTGCTTGCACAGCCAGCAACGCTGGCATTTCAAAGTTAGCCCATCTCTCTGAACCTAACTCCTTAAACAGTCTAAGCCCGGCAATGCTCATGCTAACCTTCCTCTTACAAACGGAGTAACAGGCATCTTCAACAGGATTGCCATTAAAATAAAGCAAAAGCACAAAGAAACTACATTCTCTTCTACTGGTAACACATTACACATCAGAAGCCACGACAAAGTGAACCGATCACATATAGGTAAAAAGACAAACTGTAACTCGTTTTATTTAGAGTACTTCTCCACTGTTCAAATTGAAACCAGGAAACTGTTTCATAAGGGGTTTAGCAATGCTCTTTAAATAAATAAGCAACAAAAGGGTGTATAAAATTGTTGTATTTAGGAAAAAACACATATTCTTAATATCTCCCATAAAACTAACAACTGTGTACAACAGTGGATAGGATTACAGTACCAAAATGCAAGTCAATAACACTGAGGATCTTTACAGTTATAACTCTATAAATACTAAGCTTTGCAGAGTGTAATTGCCCTTAAAGTACTCACACTGCAGTCCCGTATCTATACACATCTACCGCTCTCCATTAGAGAGCCCTTCATTAGAATCATAGTGTGCTCGTGAAATTTTGTTTGGCTTTGAGTTCTGAACCAAGTCCATTAAGAGAACCATTTTATTATCTATATGTGTCTGAAGAGTCTGGATTTGGCGATCAATATAGTCCATTAGCTTTTTCTCCATTAGATCCATATTTTTCGAGATTATCTTTTCCAAATAAGAGCAAATAGGCTGCTGTTCTAGTCTGTGAAAAGAACAAATGCAGGAGTAAGTATAATCTATTTCTTCATGACAAGGAACACAACAGATCTGGGCACTTGAATTTCCTCTAAATGTAAAATCTCATTAGACAATAAACTTTGGAAGACATTAGATTTTTAGCACAAGTAAAACACCTTGCCTACCTGACACATTTTACATCTCAGATGATTTTTTATAGGCATACTAGCATATATAGCCTTGGTCCTTCAATCTGAGTTTTTCAATGGCTCAATTATGCATTAGATGGTTTAGTTACGTACAACAAAATCCACACAACTCAATAGCACACATACAGTTCAAATTCTGTCAGTATGGCAGACTTCATTCTTCTCAGCTCAAGTGTTTCAAGAATTATTCAAACTACATAATTCTTTATTTTCACATCTGCACTCTTTAAAAATATTGCACCTTCTCGGAAGATGGATATATCCAGGCTCTAGCAGAACCTCAATTCCTACACAACGTCCTACATCTCACCATTTCCACTACTCTTCCTTAGGTATCAAACTGGGTGCACCACCACCACCATTACTAAATGTATAGAAACTGAATGTATAGAAAATTGCAGAAATACTACAATTTCAAAGTTTGGGTTTTTTAAAACCATAAAAGGTGAAATGGAGGCAAGACACAAACATTTTAGTAACAACAAATGATGTGATTTCTGAAAAGAACTCCTATATACAAGCAGCTCATCTGAAAAACTGTAATCACATTTATTGCCACACAGCCTTCAAAACCATTTACTTTGAGATTCACATTGCTGTTAATGAGAATAAAATGCTTACATTACCTATTTTATTTTTTAAAACCTGCCAATAGTCAAACTGATAAGCATACCAAACTTAACTTACCCAACACACTGAACGCCTTCCTCTTTAGTTACCGGATTTTTACCAAAACGTCTATTGCCATCTTTCAGTCGAAGATGATTTACCTGACTACATAAATTCTGAAGAAAAGGAAGAAGCACCTGTGGATTAGCTACATTTGGGGTTTCGCTCACTTGTTCCTGCATATGCAAAGATCCCACGACTTGAAAATACTTTCTGAGGTCAACTGTATTTTGTTGGGTAGTAAGTCTTTCAGAATCAAAAGTATCCCCTCTTTCAGGTACCTGTGTGTTCAGATCATGACTTATTTCTAAGTCATCATATACTGTTTCACTTGTTAAATAATTTTTAACAGACGAAGGTTCACTGGCTGATCGATCCAGTGGTGTCTGAATAGCTGCACTGCATAATCCATCTATTGCACGGCCACCTCCAAAGTCTGAATTTTTCCCAAAGATCCAATTAAGTTTGTCTCCAAGAGGAAAACTGTTCTGATGGGAAGAAGAACAATACAGTTAATATTTAAGTACTAAAATATACTTGAAATTATAAAATAACAATAATAGATACTGTGTAATTCGGCATTCTGTTAGTGCGATGGTGTCCTGGTTTGAGCTAAACAGGTTTTAGAAGTAGTTCTGAATTACTACTCTTGGGGAAAAGCTTTTCCCCGCAGACACATTATCTTGTAGTCTCTAAGTAACAAAACAGTTTCACCAACTTCATTTTTACCACACTATGACTCCAAGACTGAATGTTATTAACATCAGATAGATTCAGGATTCTGTTGAATTAGCCTAACTGGTAGGACCATTACCAAAAATCAAACAAGTGCTCTGTAAGAGAACATTCCTTTTGTTGAAGGTGACATGCTTTTAATAATAAAAGAGACAAACCAGTCCATCTACGTACACCCCAAATATTCCAGGGAACATGCCCACCACTCTTGACAAGCAGTGGCAATGGAAACAAACAAAAGGAGAACAGGGTGGCAGTGAGGTTTAAAATTATCACAATACAGAATTCTTAATTCTGGACTCGGTGCACACACAGTGACTACTGAAGTGCACAGCCTTTATTCACTGCAGTCATTTAACAGCAGCAATAGCTACACTAGGATTAAAATGGCAGAAAGTGTGGGTAAAAAAGAAGTCACAGACGAATACTATATATGTTTATGCAAAAGGACATTGACTTACTTTCTGCTGACATCGGACCATGTCCATGAGTTGCTGAGCACCTGGAGACAACTTAGACCCCATCGATTCCATTATAGTTTGCACTCTGTCTAGATCTATGCTTGAGCCTAGTGAAGGAAAATCCGTTGCTAGTTTTGCAGACGCTGTTTTCACTTGTACAATTATTTTACTGATAAGTACTCTTTGTTTCTCACCAATGGAGAGCAGCTATTGCAAGAAGGAAAAAAAATACAATACTTTGGTTAGGAAACAAACAGCTTCGAGTTTCCTCTGTACGTATGGGACAATGCATTATTAACCTTGAGTCCTGAGAAATACAATGATGAACAATTTTTCCGTGGAAATTAAGCTGATTTCTCTTTGCTGTTACTGGAACAGATATGCCTGCATAACCTGAATATAAATCAGGCCTTGATCTTCTAGGCACTTAAGAACAGTGGTCCTACAGGTTTTCATAAGGTTATCTAACCATGTCAAAGTTAATAGCTCTTATTACATAGCAACTGTTGATGATCTGCAGTTTATTTGGTTTATGAAGGTTTTTTCCTCTAAGATTATCTCTCATATAAATATTAAGTCTTCATAAAAAGAAAAGTGATACAAATGTAAAAGAACTCTGCTATCAAGAGTTATAAGTGATTATATGAGTGTATAAAAACAATAACATGACCAAGAGCAATGTAATTCAGACAATTAAGGAATTAAAACGTCAAAGAAAAATAAAACAATTCCATTGAATTCCCTACCTTAACTCTGCAGGAGGCTGCAGGGCATTCAAACTTAAGGTACTTTTTGTATAAAGCAACATTTTCAGTTTCCCTAGAAAAATAAAAAAGTATATATATATATATTAGTGACATCATTAAATAAAGTACACTTCAGTAGAAATACTCTATATAGCATTAAATTTTTTCATAGGAAACAAGACTTTAGGATTCATATTGCTAATGTGGTATAGCAGTTTTAATGCTTATTTGTAACTTGTACTGAATCTTAATTGGATACATATGTAAAGAAGGATTTGTACAAGTACATACGTTATCTGCTAGAGAAGCTTTTGAGGTTCTCTACTTTATTCACACATCTTTCCTGAGGCTCTGATTTTTATTTACCTAATTAAGCAGCAGCTGTACCATGTAATGACTTAAAAACAAAAGAGAAGATATTGTTTTAATTCCCCAGCAAAGCATGGAAGGAAGTATTGGAGGGGAAAGCGTATCTTTTCTTTTTTTCTCCAATTTTCTCTCTTGTTCTTTAAAGTGTGAGATGACTACGTACCAAAGAGACAAGAGACATTTTGGTAAACGTTGGCTAAAAGAGATCTGCTGAAGAGGCGAGCAGATCTGTCGTCCAAAAAGACCGAATGATGCAGAAAAGTCACAGCTGCCTTAACTCCTTCTGCAGCCTTACAAAACAGGATTTCAGAACAGCACTTTATAACTTAATGAATTAATGTTTAGCCAATTACAAAAGAAGAAAAAAACATATCCAGCACAACTGCACCATTGTATCTTTATCAGAGAGGCCGCGTTTGGACTAAGCGACCTTTAAAGGTCCCTTCCAGCCCAACACATTCTGTGATTCTTTCCTCCCCCTCAAAACAGTGCTGAGCTCTCCTTACGGCTTATTTCCACCGCAGCAGATGTAGGAGGAGTTGTTCCCCACCCTGCAGCTGCTATGCTGGGAACTACGCCCCCTCCTTGGAAGTGTTCAAGGCCAGGACGGATGGGGTTTTGCACAGCCTTGTCTGATAGGTGTCCCTGCCCACGGCAGGGTGACTGGAACCAGATTATCATTCTTTAGGGTCCCCTCCAATTTAAACCATTCTATGACTGTATT
>NW_009700625.1:0-233 GCF_000703405.1 Apaloderma vittatum | reverse complement strand
ACCCACCTGTAACTCCGAGGAGCACACCACGGCTCCCCCAAGCCGCTGCAGCGCTTGGGCACATCCACTAGTTTCGCACAAACCCGTTCAAGAACGACTCAACTGAGTCGCGGCTTTCATGGTGCGGGCATCACGTCTTTACCGGCAGCAGCAGCACCTCGCAGACACACAGAGAAGGGCCAGGAGGCTTCAGGGACCCCGGAGCAATCCCGCCACCCGTCCCCCCAGCTCCA
>NW_009700624.1:0-515 GCF_000703405.1 Apaloderma vittatum | reverse complement strand
TGTCTCAAGAATTAAATATTGTGGGTTTTAGCATCTCATTTAGGTACTGTCGAGACTCCAATTTTACACAAAATTTTCATGCACGAGAGTTGAAATATTTTTCAACACCAGCTAGACTGACGTTAACCATAAATCTCATTGATTAAAAGTAACTTTTGAGGGGCATGCTTTTCTCTTACGAAGTTACGTTCTTTGGTACATCTTTGCACTTTTCCAAAAAGCATTTGAAAGACATGGCAAAGAATGGCCATAGAAATACAAATTGCTAAAGAGCAACCATTAAGAAGGAAGCCATTTTCTTCATTTATTAATAAAAATTTGTAGATAAAAGTTTGTAGATGAGCCATTCTTTAAGCAATATTTTTATTAAAAAAAATGTAAGAAAGAGGAGGGAAATACGAATTCACTGAAGACCTGAATATCTTGTGTATATTCCTTATATAAAAGAAGACAATTGCAAAATTCCTTTGACGTTAGCAAAATCGAGATTTCATTAAATGTCATGGACATCAGCT
>NW_009700623.1:63682-101850 GCF_000703405.1 Apaloderma vittatum | reverse complement strand
CACGTGTAGGGTCTCGGAGGACACAGAAGACACGGAGCTGCCTCCATTCTCCTGCAGTCAATGTCCCGTCTGTCTGTCCTCGAGAGGCACCTTCGTGGGAGGCCCCGTTCCCTGAGCGGAGCTGGGTTGCTGGCTCCTTCCCTGCTTCAGCCCACTCCTCTGCTGTGGCTGGCGTGCAGCCGGGCACGCTGTGCCACCACAGCCCCTCTCTCCTCACCCTCCCTCGTCATTTCCCCCAGTTCTCCTACTGCTGCTGAAGCTGCAACCCGAGCTTGAAGTGCCCCAGCCAGGCACTCTCCCCTGAGAGTCCACCTTTGGGAGAGCAGAGGGAAGCTGAGGCACAGGAGACACTCTGAACACAGTGTCTGGGAAAATGAAGGAAAACCAGAGCATTAAAAGTGGTTTTGTCAGGTTGGTTGTATCCATGGCTGTGTTTTACAGGATGAGGGAAGCGGATCTTCAGCACTGCGGTTTAGTTGGACCTAAAAACTGCATTCCCACCCCTGGTTTTTCAGGCTAGCCTGCCTAGATGATTGCCCGGGGCATTAGGAAAAAAAGCTCCAAATAATAAGACCAGAAAAAAAGACTTTCTTACATCACTAAGAAGTCCTAAAGAGATACCTGCTTTAGTCCATCTTTCCTTGTTTCAGTTCAACCATTTAAACACCTGTGTCATTTTACTCTATCATTTTCCACAGTGAAATCCAGAGCCAGACTTTTAATTTCCTATAATTTTATCCTACACATGCTTTCTTTGGATCCATTCTAAAGATAGGCAGTCCAATTTTGTAAGTCCCCAAGCCTGACCTCGTGGTTTTCTTTTCTTACTGTGTGCAAAATCCAGCTGACCTGACACTAATATATGTCCTGCCCAGCTACCTGCAGAGGAAACTCTGAAAGCATTCAACCTTTTCACCCTGTGGCTCAAATTATCTGGGATATCTCTTTGTTTTCTGTTTTAAGGGCAGCAATGCCCAGCTGTTTCTATTCTGAACAGAATGGGGTCTTTGTATCAAGGGAGCAAAACTGCAGCACTGCAGCAAATATCAGTGACCTGCAGAACTCTTTACTTGGGAAACTAAGATGGAAGGAAAATCACACTGGTAATACATGGCTGAGCAGCACCAAGAGTGGTTTTTTTACCTTCACATGAAAATGGTAAAAGTACACGAACTTTTTTTTTCCAAACTGCTTTAGCAAAGGAGCTGAGAATCAGAAAGGACTTCAAAATATAATACTTGCCTAGAAGATATAATGGCTGCAAAAAGTACTTATGTTCCTCAGTTGGCTGTTCACCGGTGTCATCCTCATCTTCTACATCCAAGGTTAGGATGATCAAAAAAAAAAAAAAAGCACAAATTCTGTACAGTTCCGCTCAACTGAGTATTTCTCCTTCATCTCACAGAAAGTCTTATTACCTCCAGTTTGTATACTGCCTGGTGGCTGGTTTATACACCAGGATAAGGCAATTTTCTTCAATGTGTTGCGCAGTTTGTCATAGAGCAGAGAAGGATTCACATCAGTTCTAGAGTTTCTGTTTTCCCTCTTTATTCTCCTATATCTATAGCTGAAGTTTTAATCTTTTGCCAGAAGGGGTTACCAGACCAGGTTAAGACTGAGCTTGGGATATCCCTTGGATATATCTTCTTAAAGATCTGTTTGTTTCTTTGGTAACCAATCTCCTCCCTCTGGCTTTCACAAACCCTAATATTAGCCCTTGTCCAGCTGGCAAATCCATTCATAAGATGATTGAATGAGGTGTGCTTGGCTAATTCTATCCGACAGATTAAAATATTCTGTCAGGCCAAGAAGTTGTCATATCTGAAAAGATTTCATAATAGAGCACAGGATCAGCAGCACTTTTGTATCCCAGATAACCTTTCTTTATGTTAGCTATTTAAATGGACAGATCTGATGGCTCATTATGCCTTGTGGATGCTGTTTGTTGGGATGTGAGATCACAGAAATTACTGTGATAAAAATCAACGTTTTGGCTTGAATTCAACAAAACATGGAAATTAAAAAGAACAGATAAGGAGAAAGAAAGTGAATGGGAGGATGGAGAAGGACAAAGGAAACACGATTGGGAAGATCAAAGCTTTGGTCTTCCTTTGTTTTATCTTACCTAATTAATCTTTCATATGAGGATCTACTACAACAGCGCATAAAGGAAATGAGAAAATTACTTACCAAAGTACTAAACCCCATGCTGTTCCATTTCTTGTTCAAAGTTTTCAATTATTACCTTTAAGCAGAGAGGAACTGAAAAGAAATATCCAAATGGTAGCTTTTGTGAGCTTAGATCTTAGAATATTTTAATTTTAGACATGATTTTTCTATGATTTTGCTGTCTAGGATTGTGAGAACATTAAAGCATCCTTGTAGCTACAGAACCATTGTATCTAGGCAACTTAATTTATAATTGAGGAACCTTCTTTTTGGGTTGATGCATTCATTTCACAGACAAATATTTTTTAACTAAGAAAATGTTTGTCTTTGATGAACTGAATTTGACGTGAACTAGTGTCACTGTTCACCAGCAAGGCTCTGGTGTAACTGTAATGATTATAACCTGGCTGATTGTAATCAGTGGGAAATAAAAAAAATTCTAACTCAGGCTGAGGCATCAGCTTAATAGGACAAACTGTTTTCTTTGAAACCATTGCCCTCTGGAGGGAGAATGAAAAATCACTGAAGGATTAAGTGAAAATTCCCTTTTTATGTCACTACATAACTGAATTTATCCTTTACAGTCCAGAAGTGGTTCTATGTAAAAAGGAATGCTCTCCCAGAGGGGCCACAGTGCTTATGTGAGTGAAGGCTGGAGGAGAAGTAATCCCCATCTGTCTGCCCCTTTACTCCCCTCCCCTTTATGTCTAAACTCTTTATCTCTAAACTCACTGAACATTCATTCTACAACAGATGTACTTTCTCTTCCAACTTCATCTTGAATCCCTTCCAAGCTGGTGTCATCCCTCTGCATTAGCCAAATTTTTTTTTTAATGTAGTTCCTAAAGAATTCTTGCCAGTCTGATACCAGAGCCTGTATTCCATCCTCTTTCTTAACCTTTCTGCTGGTTGTTTGGTTTTATTTAACTTTTTTTTTTTTTTCAAACTATTATCTTGATTACCCTTTTCTTCTTGATCTTCTACCCTTGCAAGGTTTTGAGAAATTGTCGTCTTCTTTTTATCTCTCTACTTTCATGTCTGGCGTCTATTGAAATAGACTCTTCCTCCTGTCTCTGAGAACTTCACAGGGATTTTTCCCTTGGCCTTTAGGTATTGATAGCTTATATCTTGGATAATCACATTTAAATGTCACCTTTAACTGAATATGAATAAAAGCAAGCTCCTTCCTGCTCAGGCTTTCCTTACATATCCTCCCTGTGTTGCAGGGAAAACAACATTATCTAGCAGTGGTCTTTCCAGTTTGATTTATAGCAATCTGACATCTCCTGACTACAGATCTGGCAACTGTTTTAACCCCAAGTCGGACACATGGACCAGATATCTGAAAGAATGTGACAGCAGCACTAGTCTACCTGTAGGGCTAGCTGTGTTCTATATCTAGTGTTTCAAAGAAGACTGCAAAATACAAAAGCCCAGAAGCTAAACCATGCATTAGGCAAGACAAAAAGAAATTCCTGGCCTCCACAATCCAGCAGCAGAAAACCTGAATTTTGAAATTGGTACAGCACTCCAATTTCATTTCAGCCTTTGAAGGTCCCTTCCAGCCCAACACATTCTGTGATTCCTTGAACTAGGACAACAAATACCAAGGGTTCAAATGTGGTCATATTTTATTCCTTGATAGCATTTAGAACTGTGCCTCACTTTCTATCCAGTAGCTACATTTTGCACTTACGTTCATCTGGGTGGCTGAAATATCTTCTTCCCTGGATTGTAGCGCCACTCCTTAATTCTTCAGATCTGAAATTGCACAACTCCAGGTAAGGTGTTTACAAATAGGGTCATAAACCCAAGAGATGTTAGGCTGTAGAAAAAACAACCTCTAGAAGAGAAGTCTAAAGTACTACTCGTATCCCAATGAGTGGTCTTAAGCCCAGAATTAAAAATCATTCCCAGAAGATGGGTGCCCCAAATTGAAGCTGGAATGGGGTTGTTAATGTAACAGTTTGAGGTACTACTTCTAGGCCAGAAAAACAATGGGTAATAAAAAAATTACCTTCCTTGCCACTCTTTTCCCTTCTCCTATTAGGTTATACCAAAATTAGTGATTACCTCACCTGGCTTTTTGTATCTGTTTGGTGCTTCTTGTTCTTCCTTGAGTAGTTTCTCCTTATTTTTGCATGTTGCTCTCTTTATGATCGTGTACTTGTCTGTCATTTTGATATCATTGCAGTCATCTTTGTGCCTTCCTCTGCGCAACTCTCTGTCTTTGGTTTGATCTTGAATAAAACTGTAAAGACTCAAAGTCTTTCTGGAAAAAAAACAAACCTGCTTTTCTATTTATAAAAAATATTAATTTGTATCACAGTGCACTCTATTCTTCCCTGACTTGCCATTTGCATGCTGGATGTCTGCTAAAGCCCAAAGTCAAGACAAGATTTTATTTGGATTTTAGCGCTAACCTGTCTTACTCTCAATTTGCACGTATCTTTTTACTGGGTTTACCTGGCAATTTAGTTACTCTGTTTTAAGCTGCGAATAGAGGGCAAAAGCCACAGATCTATGAGAAAATAGGGGAAGAAACAACAAAAAGAACCAACAAAAGTTTCATCAGTTGATATCACCTAAGGAAAATACTTACGTGGTAAATCCTAATGAAATAAGACATTTGTGGGTTTCAGATTCTTCTCAGATAAAATCCTGAAAGGCCACCTAGTAGTGGTAATTACGTTAATGATGTGACCCTTCTATCTGATAATGCTCTGTTGCAAACCTTAAGCTTTACATATGTATCAGTCAAAAGTATGACACTACAGTATATTGTTCACATATTCTATAAACTTGAAATGCCATAAATCTTTCTCTTGAAAGTAAAAAAGTACAGTAAGACAGCTGTAAGATACTATAAGACCTACACAAACAACATAATTCTACTTCTTGTTCCCTTTTTTCTAAACGTTCACTGAAATATTCCTGCACACTGCTTTATTCACCAGTCTTGTCTGGTGTAGGTTTTCAGCTTGTGCATCCTTGTTATATTTACTGACACAAAAGGCACTGTGGACATTCTCTATAGTACCTTTATGAATGTCTGAATATGACATGTGACTGCACCACTTTCAAAATTACTGTTCTTAAAACTTTTGTTTGAATATTCTCTATTTTTGAGCTTGCTATCAGCAGGCTATAAACAACATCTGGGGCAGTTGGTGGCCAGCCAGCATGTCTGCTGTTCCTTATTTGAATCTATAACTGCATACATTTCAATTGGAAATATTCTGAAACTAAAATCAAGAGACCAATATTTCTTTCCTGAGTAAAAATCCTTCATATGTCATTTCATCATATGCCTAAATCTGGCCTGCTGTGGCACAGAGGAAATTCAGGTGTGGCATCCAGTCCCTTTGTAAATATCCAAAGATTTAACTTCTTCCTTGCAGACATAAGATGCCAATGGATTCCCATTACCACTTCTTTCAGATAACTGCTTGATTTGTGAAAAGGAATTGTAAAGAACATCACCAAAATACACTTGTCATATGTTGCCATAAGCAAACTTGGTACGCTAAATTACCTTTCCCAAGAAAGCAACAGCAGCTACAAAATCATTTTAAGGAGGAAAGAAAGAAATTGTCCTGATAATAACAGAATAATCATTTCCGTGTAGCTATGTGGAGCTCTACGGATGGTCTGCATTATCTTTGAATAAATCTATAAGCTGCAGTGCCAATTCTATATCATTGTCATGAATCTGCGTCTTGATAGAAAGTTGCAAAAACTGTTTTGGAATATATTGCGTGAATACCACTGTACTTGCAGTATTTCCAAAAAAGTGTAGTTTGAATACATTATGCTCGGTGGCTCCACCGCTTGCAAAATTTTCAATGACTGTCATTCTCCCAGCAGTTATTTTTCGTTCAAAGGAGCCCGATAGACTGCATTGGCTTGCTGAGCTAACACCGCATACCACTCTACTGAATCAGCTCCCTATAAGATTGTTTTGGTATGTAACCCAGCAAGCATCCATGCTGAGTTATTTTTCTTTGCTCCAGGCACGGCAATTAAGAGGTATTTCTTACTGCATTTGCAATGCAGGCAATTCAGCCTTCTTGCCAGTGTTGTAGCCTGGGAAACCCAATACTCAAGTTGCTTACTCTTTGCAGCATTGACTGAGAGCACTGTAGATTGGATTCCAGTAAACTGAGGCTGAATAGTAGTTTCACTGGCATGGTGCAACCGCCCTTTGTCACACCCTGTCTCTTCCAGGTCTGTCAGCATGGCCACAGGTTAGGATATGATGTGTGTTAAGAGTGACAGTTTTTGGTGGCACAGTCATTTGTCTCAGACTGATCCTGGTTTCTGCAGATAAGGACTGTATCTCCCTGTGAAGAGAAACACAGTAGAAAAAGTAGGGAAATGGGAAAAGTTGTGGATGCCCCCTCCCTGGCAATGTTCAAGGCCAGGCTGGAGCAGGCTTTGAGAAACCTGTCAGAGTGGGAGGTGTCCCCGCCCACGGCAGGGGTGTGGAACTAGGTGGTCTTTGAGGACCCTTCCAACCCAAATCATTCTATGATTCTATGATCTGATCCCTTCTTTCTGATGAATTTTAACTTGTCCCTTTGGCTTAGGTTATCTGTGGTGGCCTTACAGCAGATTATTTGGATGCAAACTAAATTTCTCTTTTATAATCACAGGCATGGCATTTACATGATGAGGGAGGTATTCCTAATTAAATCTTCAATTTATTGCCTTCCGTTCTATGTAACCTAGCGTGTGCCGCATATCTTGATATGAAATCGGTCATATTTATTACCTCTATGCTAGGAAAATGATTCTGATTAATGCAAACAGCTGTTGAATGCAGTATACTCTATTTAAGAATGTTCAAAGTATACTCTGTGTAAGAATGTTCAAAATATGCATCATCAGTTTTCCAGTGTTCTACAATTTTAATTTCATCTTCACTTTTAGCGTGCAAGTTTAGTGTGAAGTCACTGATGGTAAACATCTGCAGCCAGTCTGTCTGTAGATGATAGTGAAGATATTGTTACTGACCCATATTTTTGCATGTGAGTTCTTCTAGTGGACAACTTCACTTCATAAATCGTGTATCATTCAAGTACTGACTGTCGCTTGACCAGAAAATATGTTGTACAATCATATTCTCAGGGACTATCTAAAAGTTTCTTCGTTGTCAGTAATTGCTACGTTGCTCTTTTGAGAAACAGAATGTAGAATTCTTTTCACCATGGAAAAGAACATTGGAATTTACAGTTATATTGAATGATATTTCACTCTTGTTCATGTTTTGGGTGATACCTAGAATTTGAGCTTGCCACCACTTGTTTCTTGTGGCATCCTAGGCTGGAATCTGATTGCAAATGGGCTGCCCTTGAAGAATATTCAGGACAGAGAAGATAAATGTAGACCAAGAACCACAAAGGAGGAAAGATTGACTGGAGAGAATGATTTGCCTTTATGGAAAGTTTACTAGGATTTGTGCTCTGTATTCCAAACTGGTATTTTCCCAGTCTCTCCCATGCTATTCTCCTTCAGTCGCTCCTACAAGCTGTCTTGCCAACTCGCCTCACAGCAGAACTCATCTTTAGTCCTTGCAGAACACCTGAGAGGTAGGAGAGCCGGTGCATATCTGCTATCAGCCAACATGATATTGCCATACTTCTCAGCTGCCTGAGGGTATATGAAGATAATTTCTATTCTCTACTGAAAGCTGATCAGCAGGTTGAGAAGGCAGCAGAGCCTGCAGGTCTAAGTGAGCCCAGGAAGAACACGCACTGCCTTTGCCTCACATTCAGAAACTGATAGTAGGATGCAGACTGGCAGAAGCATGATCAGAAAATGAGGGAAGAGAGGAGATGCAATTACACAGCAGGAAGAAATACATCTTTGGAGGAAGGTACTGTTTAAAAAGAGAAAGAGACACAGAGCAGAGCACAAAGAACTTGGAAAGTGAGAGAAAGAATGATCTAGAGCTAGAGAAAATTAACAGGAAAGCTGGTAAGAGGGAAAGCTGACAAACTATGAGTGACTGGGGAAAAAGGAACAGTAAGACACAGAAAAAGAAGAAAAGATGGTAACAGAAAGAAAACAATGGGAAATACAATCAGCTATTTTGCCCCCTATAAAAATGTGCTGCAAATATAGTACTACAAAAAGAATATAAAAAAGTAATTGTTTATACAGAATAGAAAAGGGTGGACAAAACTCTAGTGGGGAAGTGACTGAAACAAATGAGCAGGTCCCCTTCCCTCAGTGCAACAAATCTAAATGCTGGATTTGTCAAGACAGGTTATTTGTTTGGTTGTTTTTTTCTGAATGGTTTTATAGTTGTATCTGAATAATAGGAAAATATATGAATATTGCTTCACTACTTCTCTATTATTACAGTTTTCACACTAAAATCACAAGAAATACTGTAACACTAAGCTCCAGTAAAATATAATGTACATGTTTGGCACTATATGTATATCATAGACTATTTTAGAAGGCAGGAAGTTAATCTGAAATTAGAATTTAATTAATTTAGTATTTTATACAGATTTGTTATTGCCAATTAAATAATATGTCATTATTTGTCTCCATTTAATGTGGAGTGCTGAAATGAGTTCTGGAGCACGTACTAATTTATATCCCCTCATAGGCCATTTTTCTCTGTCAGTACTCCCATTTCTAAATGAATGGCTGTTAAGAGGACCAAAGTGAAAAAGAACAATGAAATATTAAAAATTTCTCATGTACCATAATATCTAGAGAGAAATGCAGATTTTCAGACAGATAGATGCATATTAGTGGATGGAGATGTGTGCACACAGGATTATTGAGAAAAACAGTTAACTGAGAGCACATCATAAACCAAAATACTTTTCATTCCAGGTCACATAGATCACTTCAGGATCATCAGCTGGCAATTATGGCAACAAACTTCATGCGGCCCACCAGCCAGCTACAAAGAGGAGCACACAGTAGCATCATGTTCACAAAAAAAATGAGGCTGATTGAACAAGAGCTCATTCAAACTTTTGTGACTTAGCAAAATGAAGTACGCTGAGGAAGACCATAAAAGGTTTTGTTCACGAGACTGATTCACTGACATGCAGAATGATCATGAGTTGAGACTTGTGAAAGTAAAGGGCATCAGCAATCTAAGCAACTCCTGTTTTCGTGATTCCCCCCAACAAGGAAAAGGAAGAGACACCCAGGGGTTGAAATGGAAACAGATCTGATATAATAATTAAACAACCTAATATTACTACTAATATGAAGCACACAAAGCTGTATTCAGCCCATGTACTGGTTATGACCTGCATGCTCCCAGTGGTGAATGCTGGATGTCCAACTCTGTGAGCATCACAGCTACCGTGAAAGCACAGCAGTCACAGTGAACAAGAGAGTGGGTGTCAGGAGCAAGAACCTCCAGGGATGGTGGCTCTTCAGGAGAAGAGACTGTCCCCAGCAAACTTTCCAGTTTATAGGGAGCGTGACATTTATAGTATGAAATACCTTCCTCGGGTCAGCTGCCTTGGCTTTAGCACCTGGCTAACTCCGAGACCTTCATCACTACGGAGACCCACATACTTTGTTCTCACCAAATTGGGTACTGCAGTCTTCTCAGAAATACAGCTTTCCTGAACAGAAAATTGATTCTCTGATTCTGTCTCAGCAAAACTAGGACATTGTCCATGTTCATGAACCCAGGCGCTGGGAGGGTGGGCAGGGGGAGTGGTCTTTCAGAAGCCCCTGAACATCTAAGAAACTAAAGTCTGAATACCTGGAAACCCTATCCTGTATTATTCAGCTTCATAAACCACTAAAGCATTAGGAAAATCACAGTAATCTTGAAAAGAGGCTGCAATAACATAGTTTCTGAATGAGTCTGTAGGCGAAGGGAAACATATCCATATGTGTGTAGTAAACAGAGAATAAGAATAGTGAGAATAAATGAACAAGGACTACCTGTTGAGCTGAAGGAGGAGGAAAAAAGGGTAATCATTGCAAGCAAATTTATCTTAGGCATGCCAAAGTATTTCATCTGAATGATTTTTTACCTGGGCAAACTTGATGTTGAAGATGGGAGTGGAGGTAAAAGAAGCATATTCTCCTTAGCTAAGAAGTATCTGAAGGTCACCCATAACAGACACCTGACTTGAACAAATGCTTTTAAAAAATCAAACTTGCCATTCATTTTGCCTATCCACAAAATGAAAATAAATTCACAAGATGAAGGGAACAAAGATAAAAAGGCTTTTGTGTTAAAATAAACAACCCCAAACCCTGATGGTTATAAAAAGAAACAAACATAATTCTTCCTGATAGGCTTTATTATACTACTAAGGAGCATAACCTCTGCCCTCCAAACACACATTTTTAAGAACATGAAATCTCAAGTGCAAAGGGGAACTTAGTAATGCTTTCTCATAGCTCTTGACTCCTTTGTAATATTTATTTAAGGAAAAAAGGGCCTGTGAGTCTATAAACACTAGTTTGCACATGCTATTCTGTGCTTCACTATGTTCTTGTTTATAAGTAATCTTGGACCTTGGTGACTTCTATCTTTGCACCTCTTGGATCATGTATAGTTTTGTTGGGACAAAAGAGGTCAGGATTTAGGAGATACTTTGAAGTAGAAATTCTCCAGCAGCTGACCAGGATGACTAACAATACAGCTGGAGAATAAGTAACAAAATATTGATTGACTCATTGAGGGGAAAAAAAAATAATAATTCAAGACCACTCATAAATTACATTTAGTAGTAGATTCAAAAGTTACATGATTTGTTCATGACTGATCAGTAAGTGTCAGAATGCCAAGAAGAAAAGTACACTGCGACTGAGATTTTAAAAATATAGATTTCTACTTCCCGTTCATACCTTGTTTCACTTAGGTCAATCTATTTCTTACACAGAGGAATATGTCTAAGGAAAGAGGACACGAGTGTGCTAGTCTCTTCTGCAGAGCCCACTGGAATTCATTCAGCATTAAAAACTCATGATCTGCAGCATCATCAGGCACAGTCTTGATGATATGGTACCCCTGCTTGAGTTTCTGTAAGAAATGATGATATGAAGTGGTATATGAATGCACATATGTCAGGTAGCAAGTTTTGTTCTAACAGGCAGGGTGGTTTGGAAGAACTCCATCATTGCTGGCATCACAAAACATCACCTGGTTTGTGCTCTTACCTGTCCTGGTAGGAATTCCATTTCTTGGTTGCATCAGGGCATAGCGCTGGACGGAGTCACCTGTAAAATGAGCGCATTAAGGGCACCAGCAATTTTTGCGTAGGTAATGCCCATGCCTGGGAACAGCAAGAATTGGTCTCCTCTACAAGGAACAACGAGCTGGGAGCCAAGGATGACCTCAGCAGTCACATTGCCTTGAACAGTCAGGGCATAATTCTCCAGTCCTGCAGACTTCAAAGTGAGCGGGCCGAGCAGGATGGTGGTAACAGGATCTGCTGAGAAGCACAGACAAGGCAAAGTCTGGAACCAGATCTGGGGTCCAACCTGAGACTTTGTTCCAGCAGTGTGTTCGGGAGTAGCAGAAGGCAGGACTGAAGATGGAACGGTACCAGAAGTCCAAGGAATCCACCCAGGACTCGGAGCTAGTAGTAGATACGCCTAGAGCCTCACTCAAACAAGAAGGTGCCCAAGCCAGGGTTTAAGTGTAGCTCCCAGACCCACAGGCAGGGGGTGTGGGCTGGAAATCCCAGGTGAGGCTGGTCAGGGCAGTTAAGGCCTGTTGGTGCACTCAGGGCCTAAAGGTTAATGAGCCAATTGAAAATAGAGCTTGTATTCATGTGTCTTGCTCTGGTTTGTAAATTTTTGCTTCTCTCTATACATTCTTTTGCCAGAATAAACTTCTAGATCAGCCAAGTGATATTATAATCAACCTATGATGTGGCTGGAAAGCTGCCCAGTGGAAAAGGCCCTGGAGGTGTTGGTCAACATCCAGCTGAATACAAGCCAGCAGTGTGCCCAGGTGGCCAAGAAGGCCAGTGGCAGCCTGGCCCATATCAGGACCAGTGTGGCCAGCAGGAACAAGGTAGGGATGGTCCCCCTGTACTCGGCACTGGTGAGGCCACACCTCAAATCCTGTGTTCAGCTTTGGACCCCTCATGAAAAGAAAGACATTGAGGTGCTGGGATGTGTCCAGAGAAGGCAACAAAGCTGGTGAAGCGTGCAGAGAACAAGTCTTACAAGGAGCAGCTGAAGGAACTGGGGTTATTTGGCCTGGAGAAGAGGAGGCTGAGAGGAGACCTCATCACTCTCTGCAACTGCCTGAAAGGAGGCTGTAGCAAGGTGACAGTCAGTCTCTTTTCCCAAGTAAGAAGCGAGAGGACAAGAGGAAATGGCCTCAGGCTGTGCCAGGAGAGGTTTAGATTGGATATTAGAAAAAAATTTCTTCACTAAAAGGGTTGTCAGGCACTGGAAAGGCTGCCCAGGGAAGTGGTTGAGTCACCATCTGTCATGGAATCTCTCAAAATAGAGAAGGTACATGCTCAAAAATGAGATTTATTTTGATCTAAATTGTTTAGCACTCTGACAAACATGAGTAAACTACAGATTCAGATGTCTGTTAAACAGAATTAATACTACAGTCACCTTAAGCTTAAGGTACAACAACCCAAAATGTGCACATCACTCACCTAAAAGAGGAGGGCCCTCAACCCTTGAAGGAGGTACCTCAGGCAGCATCCCAATGCAAGGGAAGAGTTCCCAACCACAGACCCACCACTCCAAAGAAAACTGGCTCCATTTGCCCTCCAAGAGGGCTCCATTTATGCCCTAAGCAAATCTGATC
Source organism: Apaloderma vittatum (assembly GCF_000703405.1). Taxonomy (NCBI): domain Eukaryota; kingdom Metazoa; phylum Chordata; class Aves; order Trogoniformes; family Trogonidae; genus Apaloderma; species Apaloderma vittatum. Next base: position 88,898 of record NW_009700623.1, on the reverse strand, counting down.
TGTGGTCATATATGGTCAGAGATCTAGAAACTTCTCTCAACTGATGCATTTCATTGGCTGAGGACCTTGTCTGTCTACTGAAGGGCCTTGCCTTTGCTATGCCTCCACCCAGGTGTGTACCCTGACTCCCAAATTGCAGCTTCAACTTTTAACTCTTTCCTTTTAGTGGTTGAGAAATTTCAGCCTTTATTGGCATGGGTGCACCTGCCACACCATCCTTGGAGATATTTAAAAGACATGTAGATATGGTGCTTAGGGACATGGTTTAGTGCTGGACTTGGCAAAAGTAGATTAATGGTTGGACTCAATGATCTTAAAGATCTTTTCCAACCTTAATGATTCTATGATATTAACATCTTTAACCTTATATGATAACACTGCTGCTTCCAACAGTCTGATGCTTGGACAGGGTTCAGGCTGTGACTGAGCATCAGGCTGGTTGCAGCAGAACTGATATTGCAAAATGAGAATTCTGTCATCTGACAGTTTGAAGAACTGTTATGCAATTGCTTTTGCAGGTACACAGCCTCCTTTGGGTAGGTACACATCCTCCCTTGCTTTGGTAGGGCCCACCACAGGACGGCTTCTAGACTGTCTGAAAGTACCGTGCAGTGACATAGTGACGTCACACAGAAACGCTTTCTGCTTTCTCCATTGTACAAGACAACTCTGATCCAGTATGGAAAACAACAGTGGTTTTCTTTCCCAGCTGGATTTCAGCTGTGAAATATAAATGGCCAGAGAAGGAAAAATAGCATTGCTAGAGTGAAAACACCTACACTAAGCCCTTTTTCAACACTGAACTGCCTTTCCCTCTCTAGTCAATGGAAATGCAATTGAGACCACCACAGTGAGTGGCTGAGCTGGAGAAGACTCACTCCACGGTCAAGTGGTCATAGCTCTTGCCTGAACCATGGAAGTTGCAAGTCCTGTCCACCTACCCCAGATACAGGCATACACTTAGCCCTTGTTTGACCTGTGCAATGAGTGTCGTAAGTGGATGTGTGGAGAAAGAAGAGTCTGAGCTAAGATGACGTTTGGAAGCTGTAGAGCCACAAAGACTCTTCTAGTGCAGAACAGTAAAACTTTCACACCTGAGGCAGCATTACTACATGATGCAGGGTGTTGTGTGGGCTCGCCCACCTGCCATCCTCTCTGTGCTCCTTTGCGTGTGTGGTTTTTATCACTCCCCCAGACAAAGGGATGTTATTTTTGTTATTTTTTTTGGCTCAATCTAACCCTAGTCACCACCTCTTAGAAAAACTCCAGCTAATGGAGAAGGCAGCAGCGTGACTCCTTAGCAACGGAGGCTGCCAAGAATGTATTAAATCCTGTCTTCTGCTCCGGCTTTTCATAGCACATTGGGCAAATTGATTGGATTTGGCCAGTAGGGAGTGAATTACAGAAAGTCAGTCATGTACAGTGCCAACTATCTTTTACTTGAATAGGTTCAAGTACCATCGCATGTGCATGTGTACCTCTCCCCTCCTGAAAGACTGGCAGATAAATAGCTCTCAGGCCATTTTAATTTTCCTTATTCAGTACCTTTAGTGATGAATAGCTACCTAGCGCTGACACAAAAGCCCCGACTGGCTGTGCTTGCAGAAAGGCATCGTACGTCACAAACAACTGCCTATAATCAGCATTGGCTCCAGTTCACTCGCTTACACATCCCTGTGAGCTAATTCCCCCAAGTACAGCACATGCACCTACTAGGGGGCAATCCCAAGAGACTGCCCACCAGGCTTCACATGAACATGCCTGCTCCGGCAACCTCAGCCAAATACAAGAAACCTATAGGAAAATATTAAGCCCACTCCCCCTGCCTTTTTTTTCACTGCAGCTTTTCCATGTATGCAGAAAGGTGGTCTTGCAGTTCTCTGAAGTAATGCAACAGCATCCTAAAACAAGAGCACAGATGAAGAGCCTGCCAGTGGGCAATCTAGCTGGCAATAAACCACAAGAAAAGATCAAGCATAAAATTATAGCATAGCTGTCAAGCCACCAAAGCAGGTCTTTGCACACAGTATAGAACAGATTCTCAGCGGAAGTAATCAATATAGTCTCCATTATCAGATTAAATTAAAGGCAAGTAAATTAAAGGAAGATACTAATGTAGCAGGACCAAGAACTGCAGAAGGATTGCTCAAAATTGAGTGGAAGTGAGTTTAAACAACTGAGAAAGTCAACACAGATAAAAATGATGCGTATGAAGAAAATATTTTCTTGAATGGTCATTATAATTAGTGGTTTTAGGTTGATTACTAAAGAATTAAGAATTCTCAATTAAGAATGAGACTTTAAGGTTATCTGTGTTTTAAGATCTGTAAAAATACATTGGTCAGAAGCACTGAATAAAAAACCCACCTATTAGGAAGCAGACAACAAATGGAAGTCGTAATTTTGTGCTTATGGGAGATAGTAATGCCTTTTAATACTGTGTGTAGTTCTGGCCTCCTTTCCTCAGACAGAATACAGAAAAACTGAAGAAGGTGCAACCAGGAGCAACAGGCATGATCCTATTTATGGACTCTTGGAGATGGAACATGACCACAAAGGGCAGACTATGTGGATTAGGACTCTTAATCCAGACAATATCCCCGTATGAGATGATGGATGAGGGTAACAGTATTTGCTCCAACGCAAAAGCCTAAAAGGTGTCAAAGAGAACTAGGAGGTGGCAGATTCAGCACAAGACAGAGAAGATGTTGCTTCACACTGTGAAAGTGTGGGAATTCTTGCCACAAACACTGCGGGTGCTGGAGGAGTATTTGGAAGATGGATCATTATCTACTTGTCATGAATTTATACTTTCTTCCAGAGATGTGAGCTATCAGCCACTATTTTTTTTTTCTTGTTTTTGCAAGGGGAGATTTTTCAATTATCTAAAAGCACAGAGGCCACACAGCACAGGGAAAATTCTGGCATTATGTTGTCTCTTCATCAGTAGTTTCTTGGGTAATCCCACACAAGCTGCCTTCTCTCACTGGTACCAGCCACTGCCAGTGTAGGAAGCTGGGTCTGCAAACATCCAGGTTGGATTCTGCTGGTCCAATGCCTGCTCTGCATGTCGTTGTGGAATTGAGTTCCCCTTAGTGCTCCAAACAGCACAACGTTTCAAAATGATGAAGTCACTAGTTACTTTGCCACGACAGACAAACATCCCAGGAAATGCTCTTGTCACACAGGTAATAATGTGTTCGGTTGTTACATATTATATAACGTTTTTAAAAAGCTTTACATCCTTGATGGGTTAACTCTCATTTGTTTTGCTGATATTTCTGATTTCTGTTGGGTAATGGCATCCTTTCAGACTATCTTGGGCCACAGTAAAATCCACTAAGGAGAATGTCAGGTACTGACAAAAGCTGCTTTGCACATTTTCTCGTCAGTCTGGTGGGACACTTTTCTGCCTGCCAGTGGCTGGGAACATGTCAGTATTGCACCACCCCGGCTTTTTTTTTTTTTTTTTTTTTTTTTTTTAAATTGAAGTAAATGTATCTGGATATGGCAGTGTTCTACACCTACAAGAGGAGTAAATTCAGGTTTTGAAATAATACCCTGCTGTTGTTTCTAAGGTAGTTTTTGCACAGATATATATACTCACCTTCCATCTTCTATAATACTTTTCTTGAAGTTACTTTACTTCTACTTTTGAACCCCTGTTATCAACATCATGCCAGTGCATTTACTTCCTCTGGTATGTTCAGTTCAGATTACCTGCAGAGTTACTGGTGCACAATCAGGTTTCTGTTTTGCTTGTGATTTAACTCCGCAAAAATTAAGTTGTCTGTCTGTATTTTTAAATCCAAAGTGGGCCCATGCAAATGCAGAAGCCCTTGCATAGGGACAGAGCATGCTGGATGTCACTGTACTGGGATGGAGCAAGTAATCCCAGCCAGACTAGTCTGACAACTAGAGAGCTACTGAGCATCTGTGCAGTGCCCTTTTGAAGGCTTTATATTCCAGGAGCTTTGTCAGCTTGTGTGCAATATGGCATGAATGCACAGAGCAATTCTTAGTCTAATGCTGAATATGAGTCACTAAGCCCTTTCAGAAAACATGCAACTAGCAGCACATCATGAGGCTGTAACATTTGCAAAACCCACAGGCTTTTTCCTCCCCATGAATTAGCCAAGAAGTGTCTGCATTGCAATGCTGAGTTTAAATCCAGCATGAGGACCCACTTTTCCAGGCGGAGGCCAGGATATACTTGCTAGAAAACAAAAGCCAATTTCGAAAAAAAATAAATCACAAAACCAATTCCATAAAAGAAAACATAGAAGAAACAACAACGTGGATTTTTTCACTCTGAGTAATAGACATGTTCAGCTGCTGACGGGATTATACTGAAAGGGTGCAAATGCTGCGTTTTGTCTTTTGAGGCTGGCTGGCTTTAGGAAGGCGAAGGGGATGCCAAACCATGCAGGAGTGACAGAGATCATGTTCTTCATCATGAGGTTAAGGCAATTAATTACAACATAATGACCAAATACTGCTATGGGAAACGATACTTTGTCTCAACAGATTGCTGCTTTAACGAATATCAGCTCCTGCAATTGTTCTCCCTGCTGCAAATCCTTTTTTTTTTAATCTATAGTTGTGACTTTGACCACCCTGTTGTCCCTGTCTCCCAGAAATGTCTCTGCTTGCTTTGACTACATGCAAAAATGCCCTTCCCTGTCTAACCTGTAGTGCTAAAACTCAGCTTTTGCATGAGAGTAACCCCGGGTGACTTTAACTAGCTTCAGGAAGGAGACTAGAAGAGATGTAAAGCATTTAAACAAAGTTTCTTACCTGTGTACAATAACCTTAGAAAACAAATTCTAGCTTGGGAATATATTCCGCAATTTATTTGGGATAAAAGTCAATTAGAAACATTTGGAAAGTATCAGCATAAATGACAGGGAAATTTCAAGTTTTTTTCCTTGATATTAAAAAATTAGTTTCAATTTTCCAGCTAAGGAAAAGCAGAATTTTTGGCAAATTTTGTGCTTGAGCATTTCAACATCTAGCCTTTTCTTTCTTACTCCTAGTTTCCCATCCGGTAAGAGGAAGAGTATAAGGAACATTACATGTCAGCCCATCTACAGCTTGATAACGTAACCTAAATTGTATTCTGACCCCTCGCTTGAGGATCTCGCACTCTCCCATCTACTTCCTAAGGGGAATTACAAAGCTGTACATCCAAATACATCAAATAAATGTATGCAAGAAGGAGACTCTGCCTTTAAAACAACTATTGAACTTGACTGCTGATGAATCTTTATGCACTTCCTGAGTCTTCATGTGTCTTCAGCATCAACCAATACTCACAGCTTTTTGCTATCTGGCCCTTACTTTGCTTCTCTTCTCTTTGTGAACTACAAATGTAGGCACCTGGAAACACCTCATTGCCGTTACGTAAGAAAACAAAGCTGTGATATGTTTCTTCTCTTTTGATTTAATGTATATTGTTTGTTATCTGACACAAAACCTCACAAAGAGTTCAGGTGATGGTGCTATTTTTGAGAAGCTGAGTATGAGAACGTAACAGAGGGCCATGGGAAATGCTGGGCCAGCTTGGCCTGGCACCTGCTTTCCAGAATAAGGTGTCTCACCCTAAAGTCTCACCTCGCAGACATATTCCTGGCCCTGCAAGTGCTGGCAGAGGTGTCAGCCTGAAGAGCTCTCCTGAGCATGACTCCAGGCAGGCCCTCAACACTGCTGACATACAAAGGCAACAATGCCGGCACACGCCATCCTGACACTGACCGACCTGGACCCAAGGCAGCCGGAACGAAAAAGTGGATCCCGTCACTGCGCTGGGCACTTCTGTGGTCAGCGTGGGGTACATGCCAACTGCCTGTGGCCTGGGGACCACCCTTACTGGGCATGAGGCAAGCAGCATGTCTTCCAGACTAAGACATGTCAAAGACGACAATCTCCAGCACTTGGAGCAGAGCAGCGAGCTGCGGAAGACAAAGAGAACCTGGGGGGTGATTCCAGTTGCACATTGTCCTTAAGCAGTATGCATGTTGTAATATGCTTTAAGTGCAATCCTTCAGCTCAAGAATCAAAAAGATTCTATGTTAGTTAGCAATTAGTCATATAGATCTCTAATAACTACCTACAGATGAAAGACACTTCATGTTTAGCATATTTTAATATCAAGATAGAATTTACATTGTAATTTCTGTAATTAAAGACTCAAAATTAGTATATGGAGGAGGCTGATTTATTCTTCTATTTATCAGATTGAACACAGCCCATTTTTGAATGATGTTTCACATTCAGGTGTACAATCAAGGTTTTGGTATCAGCTAGCCAGGCTAGAACAGTCGCTGTAGGATTTTGTAGGTCGCTGTGGGATTATCTCAGCTGGATGACTGGGCCTCGGAAGGCTCACTGCAGACGTTTCTACCCACGCTCATTCCCAAGTGTAAGTGCTGAAGAAAATGCTGTAAAAAGAAGAAAACTACAAATGTTGGAATACCAACCTTATCTTCAGCCATTACTGGCATTGCTTATTGTTGTGAAGTAAGTTACTATTTGATCATGCTAAAACCTTATCTAGAGAAGCAAAAATAGTGAAAATATTCCTTGAAATGTTTCCATTTGCAAGTCTCAGTCGTTGAACCAAAGTAACCACATACAAAGACCCTTTTGTCCTTGATTTCTTTTCTAAAGCTTCCAACCTTCCCTGAAACCGTAAGTTGGGAATGCTAAAAGTAAAAATGTAATTTGAATTGATCTGTTTACATTCATTTATATTAAAACAACCAAGGCAAATTCTTCAGATTTTAGGCTTGATAGCTGAGACATAGTTGTAATAATGATTTATTATTCTGCTCCCAGTTACCTCCCCACCTTCCACCATTACCAAAGGCTGGGCTGTGAGCATCTCTCTCAGAAAGTGCAAGTCTTATTTTCTTGCATAAAACTTTGAACACTGGGCAGAGGGGATTACAAAAAACCAGTAGGGTGGCTAAAGTAGATTATGTTATCAGTGGTTTGGAAAAAAAAATCTTGATTAACCTCCAGATGCTTTATTTGTTACAATGGTAGTTAAGTGTTAGGATGCTGAGATATGGTTTAAATGTAGCCATGCGTTATATACAGCATATTCTCAGCCACATTTGTTTTGAGTAATGGTTTTAATGTAAACCAGACTCAAGATATTTCTGGCTAGTTTCCTCACATCTCTCTTTTATCTTTGTCTAGCATCTCCAATTGCATGAACAATCTTCCCCGAGGTTGTTGTTACTGGTGTCCTTTATAAATTTCCAATTTTGATTATATGCACTGCCTGTAATAACTCCTAACTATATAATAATCCTTTGGATTATAACAGGCAGTGTTCTACATTATTGCTCAGAGATAGGTTAACTCTCCTCTCTCTTCCTTCGTCCATGGTTTCCAATATTGGTACATACAAATACAGGCATTCAGGAATTCAGTTTGGTACCATCCTGCTGCTACATAGCGAGATCACAGAGGTGGACATGTAGTCCAGAACAAAGAAACACAATCAGCATTTTTCTGCTCACCTGCCTTCAGCCTTTGCAAGGGCCTGTGCAGGGAGCGTTCAGGTTCCTGAGCAACCAAAAAGAGTTTGGTTTTAAAACCAGCCTCAGGGATGCCCTCTGTGATTATCATAGAACTACAGCTCTGGTGCACTGTGGCAGTCAGGACCTAAGCCCAAGTTTCTGTGTCCTTCCTGGAGAAGTCTTCAAAAAATCCTGTAGATACATGTTCTGGCTTCATAAATGGAGATGATGAGGTAGCGCTTTACCCACCAATTCCAAGAAGCCTGGTGTTGCAGGGCACTGCTGTGGTCTTAATCCTAGATGAAATGCAGAATTACCAAAATACATCATCTGGCAAAGGGTGAGTAGTCCCAGTATCAAAAAGAGAATGTCATGAAAAACAAAAAAAGAAGCTCTGTCAAATTCCACACTGTGCAGCATAAGGGCTGTCTGCAACTGCTATTTAGATGGGAAAGGAAGTATTCTCCAGCTTTGACTAGTCCAATTGTAACCCCCCCCCCCAACACTGCTTCTATTTTGTCCCTCAGGAGACGAGTGAGAGAGAGCTCACTCCGTATTTTCAGCTCACTCATGACACTAACATGAGGCAAGGCCCTAGATTCCATATGCTACTTTCTCTTCCTTCCTGTCCTCTTCCCCCACCCCAAGTACCCTCTTAAACCACTACTTTTTGTGGTTCACACAACAAGGCTAAACAAGTGAAATTTTAAATAATGATTGAGGATTTTTTTTATTCATTTAAGTTTCAATATCATTACAGAAAATGTTATGGTACAGAGTTGTTTAACATTAGGTTTTATTTCTTTGCTCATTTAATTTCCACACGAATGCTGGTAACACTAATATCTGTACAAGATCAGTCTTTGATTTTTTTAAATTTTTAGTTCTGTACATTTTTAAATGTATTGGTTAAAAAGGCTGTCAGCACTTAAGGAAGCGATTTTTTTTGTTTGTTTGTTTGTTGAAATAAAAGGTATCCAGTTACTGCCCAAGAGTACTGAGCCGGGTGGCTGCTGGGACAAGAGAGATCCCTGAATGCGCCGCGAGGTGGGAAGACCTCGGGGCTTCATTGGGTTCCCAGTGCAGCCACTCTGCTTTTGGCACTGTGCACATCAACACGAGATACAAGATAAAGAACAAGCAGAAGCTCTCTGTGAAGCGGTTATGAAGCATACTAATAAGGGAAATCCAAGTGTTGTCTACGCTAGTATAAATAAGCAGACAGCCTTGTTTTAAGAGCATAAGTAGTTGTATCTTAAAGATGAGAAAAAACACAAGTTCTGCAGGCACCTACCGCTGTCTACTAAAAGCTACTGCTATTAGAACTAGCATTGAACACACAAAGCAATTGCAAGGAAAGGAAAAGGTTGCTTTGATATAATCAGAATAAATTTCTTTGTTAAGATTTGTTTTAAAGTTTTTTTTAAAAGGTATTTATTTAAATTCCATTTGAAATATAATTCAAGATGTTGACTATACTGATCAACTTTTATCCAAATCAGAAAAACTAGCTGTGCCGTTGCATATTACAGGATACAGTCAATGATATGTGGACATGCATCAAAGCTTCGCTCTTGCTGGTGACATCATAGCCTTCCAATGACCATGACATCCACCACCTCCCCCTTGTGAAGCTCCACATACTGCTCTGTCTTTGGAGGTAGCATCAACAGTCCATTGGCACTGCGCATACTCATCAGACGACTGCTCATCTGATTCCCTGCCGGAGAGCGAGAGAAAAAATTCAGTTAGGCTTTCAGTTAGTTTTGAATGCTGCAGCATGCCATGTGGGAAACAAGAGCTGCTCTTGTGGAGATGTTCATGTTGCTTATTCCTAGAGCTGGGATCTCGCTGTTCCAAGGTGGATGGAAACAAAGAACTCTGCAGAGAGTTAGTCAACCTCTCATCGCTCTGCCTCTCGGAACTTCCACTCCCTTTGCTGATGGCTTTCCTGTCCAGTCTTCCACATTATCTGGACCTCATATCTTGTCCTAGTGAGTTGCTTTTCTGTTGGAATTTCTAATTCCATCAAAATTACTTTATGTGTACCTAATTCTGACAGTACAAACAACAAGCACAGTCTAGAGTAAGTCTGATTCACTGTATTCTCCTCTCTGATTAGTCTCATTTAGGATTAGTAGCTTAGCACGAGTAGATAAAGCACTTGAAGCCTTAGGGTGCAAGAGCTGATGAGCACTAAACTTTTTGATAAAACTAATGCTGCTAGCACAGAATTAGCTGAATCCAGCATGTGCAGGCAGAATGAAGAAGGGCCAAGGAAACAATCCCAAGACAATAAGCTAACTGCAGAAGGCGAGCCTAGTGACAAATAAGTCAAGAGACCACTGACTAGAAATTAAATGTTTGGACCTGGGGATCAGGTGCTGAGTGGTGTGAGTATAAATGGAGGGCATGATCCAGGGTAGGGGTCCCTCTCCAGAGGCATCCAGCTCAATCTGTAACCTGAAAACTAATAAATGAGGAATTGGAAACCTTCCCTTTAGATTTTTGAGAGGGATCCCAAGGTCAGATCCTGTTATGGTGGCCGGCTGTGTAAATCACACACACCTCCTTAAAAGAACGGGTTTCTCTGGGACTATGGTCTGAACGCAAAGAGCATCACATTGGTACTAGTGATGAAAAATGAAAATGCAGTAAGAAGTCATGCCCTTTAGTCTCTTGGTTTTCAAACTTCCAGCCTGACAGAGAAATCACTCCAGATGGTTTGCTTGCAAAAGGAGAGAAGTGGTGCACAATAGAACAGAGTTAAACCAAACACAGTGTTACAGGTGTAAGTAATACCTTGACTTATACTTGCATATAGTGCTTTGTATTGAACAGTCTGGATGCAGCAAAAAGACAATTAGTTGTTTAAGTACCTGAATCTCTTTTGAAACTGGCAGAGTCAGTCTTCTAGCGGTATACAGCTAAAAAAGTATTCAAATATAGAATTTACCTCAACTGCAGCTGAGTATCCAGAAGTATTCCTAGCTGGCAAACTTAATAGAAGCCTTAGTCTGCTTCAAGAGCCTCTGCTATCTCTTCTACTTTTCCAGTTCAGCTAGAATCACACTTCTTTTATTTGTATTGTTCCTACCAATGCCCCAACTTGTATTCAGTGCATGCACCAGAGCAAAAGTAAGCAAAGTTGTCTGTGAGTGCGAGTAAGCATGGGTAGATGCTTATAAAAAGGGATGTGTGCACATAGGCAAACGTGCAGGTGTGTCTGTGGGTCAGGTTACTCAGAAAGAGGAAGCTTTAATGGTAAAGTTGGTAAGTCATATCACGACTGAATTTTATACTAATGTACATGTAGTATAATGCATGTGCAGGAGTGTGCCAGCAGAGCAGTCTGCATAAGCACACTCTTGGCTGTTTGGTGCACAGCATGTGCATATTCTTGGTTGTTTTTAGACATCTCTGTAGGAAGGTAAGGATGTGTGTGAGCGTGTCTGTCAGTCCGTGTGACTGGGCACTAACCTGTACTCTGTGCCCAAGGTAGCGGTTCTTGGTGATGCCAAGTCAGTATGCACCGATGATATTCTGGGCGGGGGTCCAATTTTACATCACATGATAACTGTAGAAGGAACAAAGAAAGGATGAAAATGTCAGGCATTCAGATTGCACTAAGATAACGAAATGATCTGCTCAATTGTTTTCCTTTAAAAACGTCTTTTTAAAAACTTGTTTTTTGAGGCCAGATGGTGTCTACTGCAAGATCAAAAGCTGTAGGAGGTACAGATTGCAGTATTAAAGGGAAATACAACTGTAATATTATAATATCAAAGTGTATGATGGAGTCTACATGCATTAAGTGAAATATTCCAAAGCTGTTCCTTTACTCGGAGTTTAAAGATAGTATTTCTCTGGGAAAAGCTTTATAATTTCTGGTCTCTAGATTACACTGCATAAAGATAAAAATTTTATTTGCATTCAAAATTTTGCTAGTTCTGACAAAAGGAAAACGGCCAATCTTTGAAATGAAAAGACTTACAGGGGAAGTATCACAATGGAATTTAAAGGAACATATCGGAAAAATCATGCAAAAGTGAGGGTCACCTCAAATTGCTCTCTGTTTTGGAATATTTTAGATGTGTGAGTAAATTCGGGATGCCTGAGGAAGTGTGAAAGAGAGACACGGGATAAGCAGTAAGAGAAAAGTGCAAAGTCAAGAACACCAGGAAGTGCTTTAAGAGGTAATGTGTTTCTTGGTACTTTATTTGACTCAAAAATAAAAGAATAATACCTCATAATAAAATACCTTAAATCCATATTCAACAGAGTTACAATATCCATGACTTCTTATAAGAGTGAAATGAATAGTTTAAGGGATTTATATTGCTTAGGGTAGGAGTCATGTGGGTAACTTATATAAATAACTCAAGGACAGAAAGGCTTTAAAGTTTGTATTTTCTATTGCTAATACAGAGCTATCCAACTCTTTAGGTATTCCCAGATTACACTGCATTTTTTCCACAAGGTAAAATGAGTGGACTTTTTTAAACAGGAAAGTGTCCTCCCTGCCTGATGGGCAAATGCCTGCATTTGTACATCTTGCTCCATTAGATGGCCATCTAACTCTTAGAAATTATGGGAATGACTATTACCATTAACAGAGATTGAGAATGTACGTCTGTTTTGTGTGAACTTCCTTCACCTTGCCAGAATTAAGTCTAGGGCTCAGATTTCTCCCTCCTCCCTGAAAAAATGGCCTTTCAGAGACCAAGAAGCTGCACTGCAACATCTTAAGAGAATTTTTAAACAGAGGACAAGCTTCTTACCCTGGCTTTGATGATGGTGGGCCGAGGATCCAGGATACCCTGCATTTTCCTCAGTGCAGGAACAACAAAGAGATTGCAGGTGACAACAGCTGACACAGGGTTGCCTGTAGGACAAAGCAGTCGGTGGTGACTCCCTCTTGATTCACTCTCTGAAATGCTGACAGTGATCTCATGTTTTTACAGCGATTGTACTCTAAAGGACTCTAAAGAGCTTTTCGTGCTACGTACAGGAAACATTTCATCTGAGACTGGGGCAGCATGTGGTAAGTACACCTGTTGGAAGCTACACTCTCTGGCTGACGGAGGGCTGAAATCCTGCCCCAAGCAGAACTGCCCCATATTCCTCAGGTCAGAGAATCACAGAATCATAGAATTGTCAAGGTTGGAAGGCACCTTAAAATCATCTAGTTCCAACTCCCCTGCCATGGGCAGGGACATCTCCCACTAGACCAGGCTGCTCAGAGCCTCATCCAACTTGGTCTTAATCCAACCCGGTCCTACCATTTCGCTTTGCTCCTCCGTTGCCTTTTGTCTTACACCTAGATTTGTCTGGGGCTGGGGCAGGGTTTATTTCGTGCAGGTGAATGTCCTAGCTGATAAGGCTTTTGATTCATGATTAAGGTTTCCAAGACCTATGGAAAAATAACTTTCAGTTCCCTAAGAGAGCAGCAAAATTCTTTAACACACATTCTCAGGAGAATTCTATGGATTTATACATTTTCTGTTGTCTCACAAGAGCAATATATGACCACTGTCTGTCAAACACCACTTGTCTCACTCACCTGGACTTCCCTAGATGACAGGTCTAAAATAAATACTACAAACAGACAGATGCTCTATTGATCTCTCCTCCAGAAAAAAAACATACGGCAGCAGCTAAAACACGAGAGAAAAAGCACTGGAGATACATCTGAAAACCACCAGCTTATCAAGAACAGGATTCCTTGTGTGGTCAAATATCCATGCAGAGCCAGAACAAGAAGAATAAAATAAATTCCTCCTGATTTAGGACGGTAGCCAGACATTTGTAGCCAGACCTCTAAGGAATTTCCCAAGGCAGGAGGTGAGACGGTGCTGCCCTTTTTTGGTTTGTGATAAAAAAGAATATTCTGTGACATGTTTGTTTGCACTCCCTTGGTTTTGTCTCCATTTTCAGTATGTCAGAGTGGATTCACTGACTTACACGGAGAATATTTACTGGGAAGGTGGAGGGAACTGTGGGAAAAAACCCACCCCTGTAAAGTACCATTTTACGAAACCCGCAGATGGAAGAAATTATAAAGTCTGTACACCAGCAAATTCTGAGGGCAGGAAAAGGGGAGAACTCCTTAGTATATCCCTACAAGTCCATCTCTTAGTGAAATTTCTGGGAAAACTTCACAAGTCCCTTACTTAAGGATGCCAACACCAGACGTAGGTGCTGTGAAACCTCACTGTTCTGTTTCACATCTGTCATTATGCACAGCAGCAAAATTAATCCATAAAACACCTTACCTGGGAGCGCAAAGATTATTTTTCTTACGCCATCAATATCCAGAGTTGCAAAAGTTGTTGGCAGGCTATGGAAAAGGAAAGATATTTAATATCTGCACTAGACTTTGACTGAACATTATTATGTTATTATCTAAGACATCTGGAAGAGAAAACAAAACAGGATCTCTCTCAGCAGTTCATTAGCACCTACTGCTTATTCCACACTGGGAGTATAATCCTCTCTTTGTGGTGACGGAACAATTAGTTTTTCTTGGTATTCAGCTATGAACTTTTAAGTAGACGATTTTGCTTCAAGTGAAGAAACATCTAAGAGCAGATAAACAAGTAATCAAAAAAATCTAAATTCTGTCTTCATGCTAGAAGACAATTAACAAAGAAGTGATACTGAAATTATGCAGTTATAGAGCTCTGTATGTTTTTCATATAAGGCTCTCCAGATTTTTTATAACATTGGTGACTCTAGCTTCCCTTACTCCAGTGTCTACAGCAGTAGTGACAACGGAGAAGTATCTCGGAGCAGCAAATGCTAGGTAGTCTGCAGATGAAAAAAAAATGGGATGTAGAGGCAGAGCTGCAGTCAGGTAAGACCTAGGTCAGTCAGCAAAGAGCTCACTTTGCCTTTCAGAGCTGCTCCTGAGTGATCTCTAGTGACTTGTTATCAGGGCTATTGCAGTTACAAAAATAGGACAGTAATGTAATGGCTCAAGAATGTAGCTGGCAAAGACAAGGGACTCATCTTTTAAAAAACATTCTTCATATATACAGATGTATGTTAATACCACAATACTTTATAGGACAATAAATAGGCTGAATTCCTTGGCTTCATCTTGAGCTAGCAACTAACACCTGGTGGGCAGACGACAGTTGCTGACCAGCAGCAGCTTTGGAGATTTGCCACACTTCAGTCATTACTATCTACTATCTAGTTTTGTACTTGCTATGACTAATCAATATCCTATTTTACCAGGGGAAGGTGATGTTTGAAATTTCTGTTTTAAAATGTCTCTAACATAATGGGAACTACGTGCCAGACCTCCAGATCTTATAACCAGTGCTCAGACTGAAGTACAAAAGAATCAAATCGCTAATTCATATTTACTGGAAACTCTGAACTCTGATACGAGATTTCAACACTGTTATTGGTAGAGTCTCCCAGTACTTTCTTCTGGCAGAGCTGCTAGACAAGATGCAACCTTACACTAGCTCATAAACTTTCAGATCAAGCGGAGGAATGGTAAATCCCAGGCATCACTATGCAGTCACGTAGCACATAAAAATACAAAGCAAATTCTGACTTTGCTCTTGGAACTTACTCAAGGGAATTTTGCCTTTTAAGACAGAATTGATAAAAATGAAGACACATGATTTGCTATTGCACTACAGCCACCGAAAATGAGAGTGCTTACATTCTCAGTAAGATTAGATGACCAAATGTTTTGCTAGCAGTAAGAAATATCTTTCTTATGGCATAAATGAAAATGGATGTTTGAGGAAAATAAGATTTCTTAAAGCTCTTCGGGCTAGTTATTAAAAGTTTTATTGCTACAAGTCTACAGAGGGATCACCAGAAGAAGGAATTATGTCTGCTTTCAGATAGGCCAGAACCAGAATTAAATATTCTGAATTCTCTAAATCAGGTTATGCATTCTTGTCAGCAGCAGAGGCTGGAGTGCTCATCCCACATTTGAGATGTACCCACATCAGCTGGAGCAGTATGACAGAAGCAGTGAGCAATTTCCATGCCTGGGCTACACCTAGCACAGGGAAAAATATGCTTTCAGCTCACTTGTGCCTTTTACAGAAGGGAGGTGGTGGCTGTAGCAGCACAAGCACCAAACCCACATGCAGTTCTCTACTGGCTTGTATGCAGAGAGAGTAAAAGTATTTGTTCTCACAGCAAACATCCACTTTCTGTTCTGCTCCCTGGCAACAGCTACGGGCTAGAAGGAATCACTCCTCAGAACTGCACTTGGACTTGTCTTACTGCACTGTGCCAGCCCAGCTTGCAAACAAGCTGCATTCCCTGGTTGGCGAGGCAGAGCTGTAGGCATCTTTCTGGTACTGTACTGTGAAAGAGAACCCTCCATTTCCAATTCGTGTAGCTTTCATTTTCTCTGCAAAGCACAGTTGCAGACTCATTAATTAGCAGCGCTACAGCAAAGGAAAGCAATGCTGAAACATTTTTCTGAGGCAAACAAAACGCACAAGGATAGTGTTTACTTTAAAATTACTATGCTCAATATGCCAGTTAGATAGAACTTTGTAAATTAGCCATCGTTCCACCTCTCTCAAGAAATTACCTGTTAGTAGGAATATGACTTATGCAAATTCTGAAGTGAAATGAGATGCTTGTTAAGTAAAACAGCAGTTAAATGTCCTTATATTTTCTGGTTATTTCAGAGGAATGTCAATATCTGAGGTCTGTGATCACAGTGAAGACTGTGGCCATGTTTATACCATGCTGGTGCCCCCTCAATCCCCAAACCTGATTTGCAATAGTTATCAGAGAAATTTCTCTTACTGGGAAAAAGTAATCTCTCTGTTCCAGGTAACTTCACCCATAAAAATGACAAATAATCTGAATAGGACTGATTTTGCTTCTTTTCCTGTATATATCTACCATGCAGTTTATAGTAGATTTGGAAAATGGAAATCTGTTGAAGCACTTATACAGGATATTTGGCCCAATACAATCTCCATCTATATTGCCTAAGTAGAAAGATTTCTTACCCCGGTTTCATAAAAACTCTGCCAAAGTGAATCTGTGCATGAAGATCAATATCCAGCACCTGTTTAAGATAGTCCTGTTTAAATTCAAAAAAGAAGATCAATTAAGTAACATCAAAGTGGCTTACATCATCTAAGCATTCAAAGCAATTAATTAATATCAAGTGAAGACGAAAGACTTTATATCTCAAAAGCACTACAGTCCAGTGGGGAATTTCCAGCATTTGAAAGAAAGTATTTTCAAAAAGAAGAGGTGAAGAATAGACTCGTTTTAAGTGCCAAACCTGACTCCATGAGGATATAGTAATATATTTATTTCAAAGTCAGCTGCAGCATCGAAATCTTAGAAGACCCCACAAATACCTACTGCTAAAACATTCTCTATGTCAATGATGAAAAAACCTTTTATGGTTGAAAGGTAAGATTTAAAAATCATCAAGTTACCTAACTTCTGCCATTTAAGCTATCTAGCAGTAGAGTCAGTGATCTCCTACTACTTTTTGAAATCAATACTGTTTGTAGAAATCATAGTTTTCCAGGATACTGTAATTATTGTAATTTCTTGGGGACATGGTCTAATGCACAGTGGTTGGGTTTAACAGTTCTTAAAAAGGAAAAACTGTGGGTGGCTTGTGCATTAGTTCAGGTTAAATGATTTTCATAAACACCATCGAACCAGTTATTAAAACAAACTGAATTACTTGTTTAGTCTTTATTGAAAATTGCTGTGCTCAAAGATGTAGTATCCTGTCCGTTTAGTGAGATTAAAGACACAGGACATAACAGTTATCTGTGAAGAGAGTCTTTGGAAGCAGTAAATCTGAAGCTCCCTCACAGTTTCTTTCTCATCTTTTTTTTGTTTGTTTGTTTGGGTTTTTTTCGGGTTTTTTTTTTGGTTAAATATGTGTGTTTTGATACTTGGAAAGCAGCAACTTTTTTTCAGCCAGGCATGAGTTCTCAATTGCATTAACCCCGTTTTTACTTTCAATTTACTTTTTGGGTGTTCAGTTATTTCACTAAAACTGTTGGAAGCTCAGGATGGGAGGGCTAACCATCAGTGGAGTACAGAGCCTATTGACCTGATGCTGTTGTCTCAAATTCAGACTGGGGAGAAATTCACCAGAAGGCATAAATGCCTGTAAGACCACTCAGCAGTCCAGTCGCTTCCTAGTGTTCCTGCGTCTGCACTACATCGCCACGCTACCAATTCAAAGACCAGCACTTGTCCTTGATTATTTTTCTGGGAATACCGAGGACAACAGTGGGATTGAAAGTAATTGGCACTGGTTTATTTCCATGATGTATCCAACCATATGATTTCTACTCAGAAAAGTGACAAAAACAGCACTCATGTTTGCCATCTCCTAACGACTGTCTTTAGCATCTGTTAGTTATAAAAGGAGAGATGTTTCTTTTACCTGCCAAACTCACAGATTCAGCCTGGGATCAAAAAGTAATCTGAGTTTTCCTTCGCATAAGTCATGATTAATAAATGTCCTGCAGGTTCATCTACGCCCCACCAGCATCTGTGTATCCCTATTTTCTTTGATGGTTTTGGCACAGGGATTACCAACAGGAACTCAATCAACAATTCTGTTAATGATTCAAAAGGCAAATATATCAGCTCACTGTGTCTCATATGTATTGCCTCTGTAGGACTATCAGGCTCAAAATGTGATAAAACTATTTTTGTAACAGATATAGCTTTGGCATATTCAGGAAACAGATTTGCTGAGTAAGAAAGAGCTATTTAGACTCTCGGGTTGCTGTTCGAAGTACTTTCAAAGTAGCTTTGTTCTATCTACATATTATCTGCTCTAAGAATAAAAAGAAGTCTGTTGCCTTCATGTGCTATTAACCAAGCACTTTCCTCATCACAACCATATAAATCCTTCCATAAATAAAAAGACATTTGCAAATCACTGGCCTCAAGAATTAAGATCTTCCCTGTTGTTCTATGTTCTACTGTAGTACAGTAATGAGAACAAAGGGAACGAGGTTAGCACTGAAGACTATTTTCTTAATTAATTCACATTTAAATCTTCCAAAAAAAGTAAGATCCCTTTTTAATAAACATTAATACAAAGGCAGAAGTTCTGACAACAGACTCACTTGAAATTCTTACATATATTGTAGCAAGTCAGACTTAAATTTAGCATACCTTTTCCCCCATAGATACACCTCCTGATGTAATGATCACATCAGCACGGCTGATACCCTCATTCAGTGCATTCAGTAAATCATCTGGGCTACAGAAAAGAACAGGCAGGCAGATTAGTGGCACGGAACTATTTTGAGTTATGGTGTACGTAAGTGTCTGTGCACACACACAGCTGCACATACCCCACGTATCTTAAGTAGTAGATACAGTTCTAGGATAATATCTTTTCTTTCTTAAGACTCCACATGGCTCTATTCCAGTCAACAACTGCAACTACATTAAGTGAACACCACATGGTTTGGCACCTTTCTGAGAGCTTTGTGGCAGGAACAGTGGGATAGTTTTGGGTTGGGACTGAAGAACAGTAACACAAGTGTCTAAAAGTATGTCATTTGCACAGTAGGTAGCAATACAAATTACAATTTAGATCAACTGACAGGGCTACATAAAAGGACCTGACATGTGAAAACTATTGGCCACCAAGCAGGCTGCACTACTACCTGTCCAGCTTTTCTGATGTGTGCAAAAATGGGGGTAAGGCTCCACTTTAAACTTCCAGCCCTGAAAAGTGGGAGTAAATCCCTTGTTTACTTCTCCATTAGAGGGCTCTGCAGCAAAGCCCGCTGTACAAACCCACAATCCATCCTGTCCAAGCATCTATTGACCTTCATGAGAAACAGTGTAACGGGAGCTGTGATGTTCTTCCATACAAAGAGTATAACTGTGAAGGTGAAGGATAGAATCTGAGTATATTTAAAGTGAAATCTTAACTGGTATCTTAACTCTCTTTTTTAGATCTAAACTGGAAATGTTGAAGCAGCCATTATCTAACAGCAGTACTGATGTTAATACGGAGCTTCAAGGCACGCGGTGGAGAAACTCAGTAATACCACCTAAACATGACCAAAGGAATCCAGATGAATTTCCAATATATTACCTGTACACTTTGCATTTAACATTTGTGGAGTGACCAGAAGCTGACTACTGTTCGACTATATGTAACGTTCCTTCAACTGTACTTTTCACTTGAATGACTGTGAAAGCTTTTCATGGGAGGATGTCCCTTCTTAGCATGCAATTGAATGAATGGCAATAATGCTAGTGACTGTACAAAGGACTTCACCTGGAACACAGCACCTTAGTTAACTGTCACACTAAAATTTCAAAGTGCCATTATGGGTTACCAAGGCTTTGCAGGGTGCTAGTGGCAGGTAGGCTATCCTTACGGAACTATGTATTTCACTAAAAGACAGAATCACTGCAGTTATTTTGGGGTTCAACCTGGAAACCAGAAAAGTAGAAATATTATGCGAGTCCTGGTTGACCTTTCAGAGACTAACAGAAACTGCATGTTTCAAAAGGTGTCAGAAATAAAAATCTTCTCCTCTGAGCATCCCATCTTTGCCCCTGGTTTAGTGAAATAGAAGCAGCAAGCAGTTTACATTACGCGGTGCTGTGTGAACTACAATTCATGTGACACGTGGCAGACTGCGCTCCCTCACTGAGTAGGTATCTCAAGTGGATGTGACCCTGCACACTTCTCGTCTCCTTACAAGAGATCCCTCAAGTGTTGTCTGCCATTACAAACAAAAACTCCAGACCCCTTCTGCACCATGACCAGTGACTGATGCAGCATCTTCTTTGGCATCACAGTGTGGTTATCCTGCAAAACTTTTCCATTTGTGTTGGGTTACATCCACTCTTTAGGGCCATATTGCTTTGTAAGAGGTAGACAAGAAACTACAGCAGAAAGAAGAGCAGATTGCTGGTGCCATAGTGTAGGCTGTAATCAATCAGATAGAATTATGCACTACCATGTTTATAGAGGAAACGGTGGCTGCAGATATAGTGGCATGCCTCCATGACTTTTGTTTAGAATACTGGGTATCTTGGATACTCTAAATGGCCTATAACGAATGGCTGAACTCTTTGCGAGAAAACATAACACCATACAGACTTAGGCAAAACCATCTCTGTCTTTCTTCTTCAGGAAACAGAGACAGAGCTACCCTTTCCGAAATCCTGGGATCATTTTATCCAAAACCAACACAAGTTGTCACTAGTTGAGAAAGTCAAGAAGAAAGAAGCAAGTGTGCGCTGGCTACAAGTCTTCTTCAGAACCAACTGTTTCGTATTGATTGCCTAAGTAGTAATCTGCAAGTAGTAAGATATTATTTAGGATTATTACAGAGTTTGTAAGAGGAAAAGTCTCTTAAGATCTAACTATTCCTTAATCCTTGCCAAGGAGGGTGCAGACTGGAATGCAACAAGGAATATGTGTTTATTACACAGCCCGATATGGACCTTCCTGAAGGTCGATGACAGTCAGACACTTATGTCACGATTACTAGGCTGAGACTGCTTTCAATGTATTTTTCTCATTGTGATGCAGCTGAGGAGCTTACCTGGAGCTTGCTCCAGGCTGTTTCATTTTATCCTGCTTAATTATTTAAAAATTATTCATAGGTAGCAAGACCACCTGTCTGGGGACATCTTAATTCTGGATTATGAAGTATTTTTACTTTTGGTTGTGGTTTGAGAATAACGGAAAGAAGAGTAAAAAGCAAACAAGTCCATATTTAACTGTGTTAAATAGAAGTGCTCCTACTTATCTATTGAATATATATATAAATATCCTTAACAAAGTAAAAAAACCCAAACCAAAACCAAAATAAGCTCAAACTCAAAGCAGTTCAGGACTCAGCTCACACGTTTGTTTATGAGGGTAGCATACCACTGGAGTAGTTCATCATACAGCTTTTTTACTGTATGTCATGTAAAAAGTTGAAGATTAGTGGACTTGGTGCATATTTTTTTAGCATTTCCAGTAGAATGACCTGTACAATATATCCCTTTCTTTACATTCTGTACAATGCAAGGCATTTAAAAAAACTACCACTAATACTTTATTCAACCAATAGCACTGTGTATCATCTTCAGCAGTTGCAAAATGCACTGAATTAATCTGAAATGAAGGGTGTGATAGAAATTTTGTTGTAATAAACTCAATGATTATGCTAGTTTGGTTTCTATTCTGAAGAAAGAAGATATTTACAGAACACCCTCCTTTGCCTTTGCAGAAAGCATAACTCTTCTTGCTGGATTTGGCACTCAGGTCTGCCTAACTTTCTAGTTCCACGACTCTGCAATTAACACAAAACACTCCTTACAGGAGTCACCTGCCGTAATCCCCAATCAACACTGCAGCAAACAGTTTCCTTGCCTTTAGTGGATTTATTGCAGAGAGTTATCATTTGAATTGCATATTAACACATATTTGATATAATAAGATACTATTTCTCTTCTCTTCTATAACAACAAGCAGCTTCTCCTTTGGATTGACAGGGAAAGAAAGTAAATAATTGGAGACTATTAACTTCCGGAAGATTAGACAAAATAACTTCAGTGTAACAGGACAAGATTGTTCTAAAAGGCCTGTGACAAATCACCATGGAGCTGAGAAATAACACTCGCTGCCTGAGCAGGTACAGATCAGAAGCTATATTCTGAAGCCCTGGCCATTGCTAGGGGCAGGACACCGGATTAGCTAGACCAATGGTGTAATTTACTCTGATAAATCCTTTAAAGTGTCTTGTGAAAGTGCTATTCTTGGATTTCTTTCCTTCATGGGCACAACTGCAACAGGTGCGTAAATATAATGGTGAATAACTTAATAAAGTAGATTTTGATGGGAAGCCTCATTTCCAGATGGCAAAACTAATCTGTCTCATTTGGTGATTTTCAAAGTCAGAGTGACATTGTGCACAAGAAGCGAGGATGCTCTTCTTACCTTCTGCAACTGAATAAAAAATAAAATTATACTCCCTGTATGTTTCAGAACACATCCCAGCATCTTCTGTAAATACAACTAGGAAAATTTGTTCTATAAAGATTACACAGAGTTT
Organism: Apaloderma vittatum; assembly: GCF_000703405.1. Taxonomy (NCBI): domain Eukaryota; kingdom Metazoa; phylum Chordata; class Aves; order Trogoniformes; family Trogonidae; genus Apaloderma; species Apaloderma vittatum. The sequence continues at coordinate 66,301 of NW_009700623.1, read as the reverse complement.
ACAAAAGAATTCTCAACAGCAGACATCCCCACCTACAGCAGGCTGTCTGCACAAATATTATGTGCATTGTACACGTATTTTTGAAGCTGCAGACATAGCTGCAGACATTTATGCTTTGCATAAAGCATCCATATACTTTTAAATACATCATTATATTCTCCACTAACTTTGCTACTCTGTTAAACAGAGTATCTACTTTACTATCCCAATTTCCTGAACCTCTTTATTCAGTTTTATGGAACAGAATGAGCAGTACAATCTGGAAATTAGTTGGAGGGAATCTGCTGTATAGTGGCAGGAGCATGTGTAGAATCCAGTAGGCAGATGCGTGACACTGCAGCTGACGTGCCACTTAATTTCATTAATTTGAAGAGAGGGCTTGCAGGATGGCAGTATACCAGAATAGGAACACCTTCTGGATTCATGAAAAATTCTGATTATCAAAGCTACCTTGTGGAAAACTGTTATGCAGCATTTGACCACTGAGCTGTTTTTGAACTGAAAAGATACACATGAGCTTAAGAGCTTGAGACAGAAAATGTCTCATTAAAAGAGACATCAGCCTTGCAGGAGATTTTTTCCTTTCTCTCTCTCAAAAGAAAGAACTACAGTACAATCAAGACCAAAGAATTCTATGTTTTAAGTGCCATTTTGAAGTACCCTAAATCACAGAGTAATTTTCTCTTTCAAATAGAAATCAACATCTGTTAATTCAATTCTGTTGATCCTATTGTTGTGCTTCACTGTCATTAATTGCAAATCTGTCAGCCTTTTCTCTGATACAACCCTTAACACCAGTGGTTTGATATATGTAATTAAACTGCTCAGCTTTATAATTTAATACAGAAAACAAACAGCAACAAATGGTAATCTGCATCACCTGTCACTCTGCAGTAAAATTAAGTGATTTTCCTTAGGACTGACTTATCAAGCCATTGTCACAGCATAAAATCCATAATTCATTACTGATTTCCAAGACCATTTCCATCAAGTTCTCTGCCACAAGTCTCACTTATTCAAATTAACCTCATTACCTGACAGTAATTTCCAGTCCTTGCTGTTCATCGCAACATACCGCTATTATTGTTGGGTGACTAATAGTAACACTTGTGATTGTTGTACTCTTCTATGCTTCAGTCCAGGCTTTTATAAACCCAGGTCTTCTGGAAGCCTGTACTTGCAAAATTTGTGCATCCAAACCATCATGGTTAGCACCTTAAATCTGTGTCCTTATAGATATACTGGACACAGCTACAGAAAGGTATGCTTGCACCAGAATGCACCAGATGCATGCAGAAGTGTCTGTTGTGAGACAGACAGCTGGGTAATCTTTCTTGCCTACTGCTTTGCTTTATTTGAAAGCATCTCATGTATTTGAGTTATGTCCTGACATGTGTCCTCACAGCTTCAGGGGAGCTACAGATTCCTGGACACGTAGTGAAAACCGAAGTGCCAGCAATGACCCTACACCAATCTCGCCACAGACCAAAGCAGAGCAACTGCTCCTCTAAACGACAGCAGTTCATTGTAAACTTCAAAAGGCTTTGTGCCATCTGCAGGTACCCTGAGTTTAGCACATTCTGGCCATGCACACACACTGGGAACAGTGGTTTGTGCTAGTTTTGCATCTTCCGCCGTATTTTTTTTGCTAAACAGATCTCCCATAATAAGAAAAGATTTAACTAAGGTACAAGGCCCTGGTAGAAATGTCCTTTGTATGCAAACATCCCAATCAAACCTCTAGTCCTGTACCTGAAAAAAACCCCACCTTCAAAGTAACAAAGAATTTACGGAAGTAAAACTTTCATCAAAAAAACACGGAGTGCACTTAGTGTACTCAGACAAAGATCTCATCAAGCTCAATGACATTTCTGTTTGAGGAAAGATGGGATAATGGTTTGATCCTTTATGATTAACTCTCATTTTTCTTCTTGTGCGCATTCAGCTAGGTGACAGATTTCAAAATGAATAGATGAATGCAGCTAGGCATAAAGACAAAGTCTGTCACCCACTTCTCACCTCACGGCCAGGAGGAGTATTTTGCATATCAGTAATTTGCAGGCTGCAGAATAGATGAATAGATGCCATATTAGGTTTAGTCAACTAAAACCCAACTTGTGTAGAATGCAATATTGAATGTAATTCAATGAATGTATTTCAATGAATATAACTCAATGAATGAATATTTGAATGCAGTAGGAATTCTGTCTTTTGACTAGTATGGTTTTCTAAAGCAGAAGAAGATCCAATTTTGATGATGTATGTAGGAACATATGGGCACTCTTCTGAAACTGTATTTGTTTCAAAATTCTCCAGTGTATTGAATCATATTCTCATAATGTTTCTTCTTCTACCTTCTGTGGTATTCCCCTAGATCCCATTGAACAGATGCAATATGTTTTTCCTAAGAATACAGACCAGCCTGTGAGGAAAGCTGGAATAATTACAGTAGCTTCTGGCTTGTACAACATGACTATGTAAGTTTTGTCTGTCTGATAGCAACATAAAAGAATCTTTGTTACTTTTTGCTGCTCCTTTAATTGCTGCTGCTGCAAATAAGAACGCTTTTTCACAGAGTATTCTTTCTCATGTTACATTTAAGAACTCAGACTTTGACTA
>NW_009700623.1:42103-63651 GCF_000703405.1 Apaloderma vittatum | reverse complement strand
CAGCTCTGTCCCTGAAGCTACCATGAGATCTGCCTAATGCCTTCAGTTTTTGATCTGCGTCTGCATGATAACATATTTTACTCCACTGTTTTCATGAACTGTTTCAGAAGACTCCCAGTCATATATATGCCAGAAAGACAAAAGACCAGAGAGCTCAGGAAAAAGCGACAGCCACGGCAGTGGAACTGGGCAAGGTGCCACGTTGTGGAAGCCGGGTGCTTATGTACTACAGAGCACGTTCCTACGGGAAGGCGGGATGCGTGTTGCTGTTGTCCTGCATCGCATTCTTGTCTGTTGCTTGTGCACATTCATCTGCAAGCACTTGCTTATGAATCGTAGTGATTTTTTACAATACGGAAAGCAACCAAAGCTTTGACAACAGTTGTCCTCTTCAGGTGCTGTGCTACTGTATGAACCCGTGAGCACGTCATCTGCTCCAAATCCAGGCTAGTGTGTGTACACTGAATGTCAGAAGGAGCCTGAGAACTGCTGGTTTCCATTAATTAATAAATTATTCCTGGCCATTTTACTGGCTGAGGACAATGGAGCTTATCAAAATACTTACCAGAAATCCAAAGTTTTTCCAGTAAGTCGGATAGGATTTCACTGGTAAAGATAATAGCTTCTATTTTATTTTCCTTCTTATGAAGGAAGTGTATCTGGATGGATTCACTGAAAGGTTTTCACTTTTGGAGTGGAAAATATTCAACAGCTGTAGCTGGGTTGAAACAATATGACCGAAGATTACACCACACAGTAAAATAATCAATGCCAAAGACATTGCTCATCAGTAAAGATGACCGTGCATTGGTGAGTCCGAAGGGTAAACGTGGTTCTGCAGTTATTTCTTTCGGAGCACTTGTGAAATACAAGAATTGGCTTATAATGACATAACTGAAAATTAAAATACTATGATTGATGTAATTAGTGCCAGTTGCTTACAAAAAGCAAATAGTGTTACAAAATCTGACACATGGTGATATGGTGTTGTTATTATGGAATTTCTTACCTCTTCATTTTGCTTTAGCTTCAATTTTAAGCAAATTTCAAATAAATTTCAAGTGAATTTTAAGTAATTCTCCCTTCTGTAAACTGCTGTAACTGTCATTGAACTACAGTATGGATGCCTCTATGACAGGCAGAAATGCAGTCCCTAAAGGCAATGCCTCAAAATGAAGGTCTTTTCTGCAAAACTCCACCTTTTACAGAATCATAACTTAGTCACTTGGAAAAACGTCTGTCTCCAGAAGAAAAAAGACTTGGAAGTCACAGGTCAGAGACAATATACAAAGGCTTCTAAAAATTCCCTGTCATCAGCTAAGTCTTAAAAAAAAAAGTTATTTTTTAGAAAATGTCAAATGAAATATGACAGGGATTTTTTATACTAAAACATAACAAAAATTCTCCATGAAAACTACAGTTGATTAGAAATAAGTCAGGAGAAGGTAAAAAAAGAGAAACTTACCCTGTTTGGGACCAGCAAGTCAATTTTTTGACAGCTGTTACTCAATGGAAGGAACTAGAACTTCATTTGTCTCTACAACACTGGACTATTTGAGTACAAAGATGTTTTTGGTGCAAGAAAACATCCATTGCATTTTCTCCTGCTCTGGGAGCAGAAGCATTTGAACAATTGATTCCTAAACAAGAACAAGTCTTTTGAAGGCTAGGGAAATGGCAGACTGATTCAGTGATGAGTACAGAAACTTGTTCTTCCAGTATGCAAAGCAAACGTTAAGCTACAGCTCAATCCCCCAATGTTTTGTTATATAAACAGGCCCATTAACCTCAGTGAGGATCCTAAGTGACTGAAATTTTCAGGTACTAGCCTTCAATACGTTTTACACTACTTTTCTGCTTCTTTCTTAACTCCTACAAGAATCAAACTATAGAAACTAATCTTTCTGTTTCTTAATGGAGAAAACAATGGGTGGTTTACTGTCCCTCTGCTATTACTCCTGCTACTTTGGCCTGGCTGTGATAGGAGAAAAGTCCTGTAAATTAATCTATATTACTAAATCATCCCCTTAAATACGATCTACTATATAATTACATGTGCATTTTGGAAAAAAAAAAAGTGTAGTGGGTAATTCAGAGATTTCATCATTCCAGTTAGCCTGCTTTAGAGGTGATCAGCATGATAATGGAAAAACAAGTATGCAAGTATGACTGAGGAGTCGTAACAGTGACTTCCCTAGAGTTGTAGTCTGCTACTACCTTCAAGCAGGTTTCTTCCTCATTTGCTCTACTTTTAAAATGGAAAAGCCTTGATGGATAAAGACATTCGCTGCTACTCACAGGTAACGTAAACACTCTTGCTACTAACAGAATTTTAATTTCATCAAACATTGTGGAGCCATGTATGTCTACAGTGCGCTGGTGCCTAAGAACTTAACTGACAAGGCAGTGTCATTTAACGGACAGAATAAAACACCATTTGCTTCTGTATGGCAACCACCGGTAGCATCCGTGCTCCAAGCTCTGCACTGACAGACACCCAGTCGAGCCTGCCTGTGAGCATGCATGTGCCTCAACATCCCAAGTGTTTTAAAAACGGTGCTCACCAATCTGGTAGGCCTGTCTCCGCAGTGTTCTGGAAGCTCTGTGTCCCTTCTTCTTTAAAAACATCTGGCTTCCTGAGGGTAAAGGAAGCAGAAGGGGTATAATAAAGAGCCAGGGAAGGAGAGAGGCTCCTGGGGTGAAAGGGATGCTCTGTGCCCAACTGTGACCCCCTTGGTGGCTCTGAATATTCAAAATCATCATGGGAAATGCTTCCTCTCTGCAAGGCCAGCCAAGGGAGAGAAAGGGAGTGCACGGAAATACCTTTCTGTTATAGTCTGGATAGGCTTCTCACAAGGATGAAGAGTGAAATTACAGGAGGATTTAGGCTCAACTGAGCAGGCCAACAACGCGTAGTTCACCTCTCCTTGCAGAGTCTATGGAGAAGCTTCTTTACTCTTGACTTCCAGTAAAATGAAGTGTTAAACACTCTGACATTTTGGAAGGAGGACGAGAGATAATGGGAAAATATTTGGGGATGGGCCCCCCTGAAACATTTTTACTCACGCTTTCTAGCTTCTTATTCAGAAAATGTGTCTCAAGGCATATTAAATGTCACTTTCTTGACTACAAAGGGGAAAGGGCTGTATTTATCCTAATTTTATACCTCCATAGTCAATAAAGATGCCACTTCATTCATGAGAAGCTTCATACCCAGCTACCTTGCTCCAAGAGGCAGGATTAGAAAAAATGTTCAAAACTGAGAAAGTTACCACTATTAAGACCCTATTTAAAACAATTAACACTTTGCTATGAATTCCTGTTTTATGAAGACGGCATTTCCTTTTGCATATGCTTTATCCAAGTCAGTTTCATTGGGAAGAAATATTTTCTAGCTAGTGACTTTTGTAACAGAAATATGAAATAAGCTGAAATCTATGTATTTATACTCTTAAACGCAGGACAATTAAATGTAAAATGTAAACAAATCTTCATTTGACATGAAGATTTAGAAATGGCTCATTAAAAAAAAAACAAACAGAAAAAGTAAAATAAGATGTTCAAGACTGAAATGGACCAGGTGATGAATCAGCACTGCACAGCTCTCGAGCCCTTTCTTGTTTTCAGCTGGCCAGTCTGCTAACAAAAACAAAATCAACTTCCCACCCTGGTCCCCAGCCCAGGCTACGTTGACCCTGCACATATCAGCTGCAGTTTACCATTTCAAAGATGATTTCTGGGCACACACAATTCTGTCTGAGGAACACCATGAGAAGCCTGCGCCAGCATGCCTGTGCTATGTTACAATGTTATGCACGGACACTACTAAAATGGAATCTAAAATCCTCTTTATCACCTTGTAAATCCATGCCTGGGTTCTCCTTGTAGGCCTCATAACAGAAAAAAGGTCTGTCAGATCAGATGCATGCTAATGTTGTTTGGTAGTCATGGAAAAATATTAAAACTATTCAGGTTATAAGCTTAGATGTCCATTTCTTTCTGATGGTTTTCCCAAGATAGCCATTTCCTAAAACAGTTGTTCTAACCATTGCCAGGGAATGTTTTGTTTCTCAGAAGAGGGTCACTGTGTCAGGAAGTGACATACAAAAGACTTACAAAAGATTTCTCAAGTGATCCCAGCTTCTGGTTTACTCATCAACATTACAGCCAGCAGTTTCAAAAATCAAGAAATTTTCTAACAAATTGCTAAACTCTAAGAGCACCTTCACTCTCAAAATGTTCTTCTCCATGAAGGCAGACTGAAACTACAGATGTTTCTAAATGACACAATGAATTACACAGAGGTAAGGAAATCAAAATAATCTTGTCAAAGTTTCCAGAAAGTTTCAAATTCATTTGAGATCCCATATTAAAATAGCCAAAGCTCTGATTGGCATTCTGTCTTTATAGATCACTGTTGCTGTGCTATTTCTGCTGGTACTGGTCTTCAGAGTTTATGTTGTCCATTAGTATAACGTGAAAACTAATTCTCTGAAGTATGAGTTAAGAGATTATTTGTGACCAGGAGAAATAATTTGGTAATTTTGTCTGATTCAGTATTTAATATAGTTTGGGAAGCTCCCCAAATTTGTTTGTTTGAACTGTAGACCACATTTAAATAAATATTCAATTTTGCTCTGAAATAAGTATCCATCAAACCATTTGATATAGTTTCCTAATAGTTAAATAATTTCACTGTTAAAATTATGCTATATTTACAGTCTGAATTAGTTTTAACTTTAATATCTAGCCATTGTTGCTGAAATAGAAACTTTATTCATGGTTTATTCTCCATGTGGCTCAGTATTATTGGAATGTAATGAATCTTTATTGAACTCAACAGCCAGAGTTATAATATTGTTGGAGTATACAGCCTGTCTTTCAACCACTTAAAAACGTTAATGGTTCTCATCAGAATTCTATACAATATACTGTTGTCTTCTTCTCCTGGGAGTAAAATGCTAAGGTCAAAACTAACCTTCTCATTCTACAGGAGACATAGCTCTTTATATATATGTTAGAACATGTATTTAGCAGATTACTCACAATAATTCTCAAATCTTCTCTTAAATCTTTACTCCTCAGGACATAATCCTCTGTCTTGTAAATTTTACTTATATTCTTTAGTCCTAAATGTATCAATTCATACTTGACTATATTAAAAATATACTAATAATGCATTTTCTACGTGATTCATATTGCTGACACAGTAACCCATCTTCAGCATTTTCACCACTTCTTTGATCTTTTTGTATCTACTGCCTTTATTTGTTTTAATTATTTTCTCCCAGGGTGTTAGTGACTTGGGAATCCAGATCTAGATATTAAGGAGGATGAAAGTAATTTAAGTAAGGTATTTTGTCTCCCAGAGGCTGAAGTCCTTGTAAGTGGGCCTTACGTCTCCAAGTATTTTTCTAAACTATAACATATGCCTCAAAAATAGACTACAGTAGTTTTTACTTCCTTCCAACAAATACAGTTACGGATTTCTTCTGTTTTCAACTATAGGAGGATTTTCATACTATTCTGTCCTCTTTATTACTTGCTATTCAGTGTCAAGTTCTACTCCTGTGTTGTGTTTCTATAAATGCTAATTCAGGAAGAGGCCCGTGCCTGTGTTGAGGGCAATTAAGAGGATGAGACACTGTTGTGCATTAGCTTTGCACCTGTCACCTCTACAGCACGAAATTTTATTACCAGTCACACTATATAGTTTCCTACTGGTACAGAAGATCCCCTGGGACTTGCAGTGCCCTGTTTCACAAGTTCTTTTTTCTTCCCCCTCTGTTTTGGCTCAGATGTTTCTTTGTGTTTTCTGAATGTGTGCATTACATGAGCTGACTTGTCACATATGACAACTTATTTGAGGTTTGCCCTAATGATTATCAAGAATTGTGACAGATATTAAATAGTTCTGCTTGAAAAGGAGAATATTCCTCTTGACAGAGCCCAAGGAAAGAGAGGACTTCTGTATCTGCATCACCTTCAAACCACTACCCCGTGTCCCAGGATTCATTAGCCTATGATCAGACTTCCTAACACCATCATTCTCTGAGCAGATCTAGAACTGAAGCCACTTCAGCAAAACTAATATTCTGAAATTTGATTTAAGGCCTTTTCTCTAACAAGCCTTTTCTTGCAGCCATTTTTTAAATGATACTGCTGCTAATTCTGGTCACCATATACTTGCTGGTACCCAAGTTGGACCTTAAACTGGTGTAGGGTGAGGCTGAATTCTGCCTATAACTCATACTCTAACTCCTATGATGATATATATATATCAGGTTGATATTGCATGAGAAATTTTAGTTAGAGCAGTTTCTCTGCTCTTCTTCCTCCACTCCAGACGTTCCATCCGAATTACAATATTGGTAATTTCATGCAATCCACACAAGTACGAAAGAATTAAACCTCTTTTCGGCAAACACAAAGTTTGAGCAGACTAAATCGTTGAATGAGATCATAGTATCCCTTCCAATATATGAAGGGACTCTTTCAAAGCCTTTATTTTAGGGATATCATGCAGTAATGCTGTCACAATAGCAAGGGTGATTTTTAACATATTTACCTGTCACTTAGGAGCTCTAGGTCAAACAGTGTCATAAAAGAGAAGTATATAAATGAGAAATTAATCACTTCTGATGTAGAAAAATTCTCATATGCTACTGGCTTTATAAATATTCTGACAAATTTTTAAAGCAACTGAGCAGATAATGTGAATTTCCCAATTATTTCTCCTAAGGAGAGAGTGATTCTTTCCTTCTCCTGGAAGCAGCTGATGTTATACATGTTTCTCAGAAAAATGATAAAGGAATTAGAAAATAGGAAAAAGTATGCAGAGAAGGGGGAAACACACTCATGGAAACACATATGAAAACAAAGGAAACGGAATTCATTACATATGTGATCAAAATTCTTCAGTAAGTTTAGTAAGACAGTCTCTCATAAAAAGAAAACTGTCAGAATGGAAGATGGCTTTCTAAAGCAGAGGCCCACGCTATAGCAGATGTTGCTAGGGCTGAACTTTACAGCTTTAAATAAACAGTGGATACAAAGAACAACACAAATGAAATAATCAGACACAAAAATACCCTGATAATTAATGAGTTCTACAGATCAGATCGGAGAGGTAACTCGTCGTTTTTGTCAACCGTTTCCAAAGAACCAAATAATCTCATAGATTATTAAGAAATTAAATTAGAAGTCTTTAAAACTTGGTCTTGTTACATGAAACAACACTCAGAAGTACACTGGATTACCAGTTTTAACTGGGCAGTTGTTTTTGCAACTGTTTAGCAAGCAATTCAGTGATTCAGACAAAGATGTAAGACACAACAGCAAGAACAACATCAGAGAGATTCTTCCCTTTTTTGGTTTTCTATTTGTTTCCTGTGTTTGGAGTGGTTCTGGAAATGGAATATCTTCCATTTCTACACAGAGTTGTATGCTTTTCAGACAGCTTGGTTTGGTTTTTATGCACTAAGAGCACAAGTAGAGAAAATCCTGGCTTCCAGCCAGTCATAACTTCAGCTATATCGCATTTTCCAGGTTTGTTCTTTTCCCCTATTGTTTGCTTCTAGGATTTTAACTGTAGATTTTATCTATGTGTTTTGGACTTGCTGTTTTTCATTTTGAATAGAGTCCTACATACAATTAATGAGAATGGAAACAAGCAATGACAACATCAGAAATTGTTAAAATGCTCCAAAAAGAAATATTTGTCTCAATTGAAAATACAAATATAGGCTGAGACTTAAGTGGTCAGTTCAAAATCTAACTTCACATACGATTAATACGAAAAGGCATTTTTAAAGTGCTTCTAACTACTTTGCAGCTACCCAGAGACATTCTACATGCTTCCCCATCCTTTCACATTCTTAACTGGATACACGTGTTTACGTGTATCGCTGTCCTGGGCATTGAAGCAGCTGGACAAGCTATTTTCTTACTTAAACACTTCTGAGTGAGTCATACATTGAAATGAAGTATAGGAATACTTACCTCTAGGTTTGTCTTTGCAAATACTACTCTAAAACAATTTTCACGCTTGAATATTAGCTCTCTATATATGACTGACAGACTTGTCCTGCTTGCAAAAAAACTCTTACTTGTTACAGCAATAGTAATGCTCAACTGTGCTCCCTGTTAGCTGCTTTCTCAAACTGCAGTCAGTGCTTATGGTATACAGAATGTGACACTCCCATATAACGTGCAGTAAGATTTACTCAATGTAAAATGTATAAACACAAAGAAACAGAAAAAAACCACACAACAAGCACCAAAAGCTTGCTCATCTTTTCTATAACCACGCTAGCTAAACTGCCCAAATTGTACCCTTCATAAGATCTCTCTGGTAAGACTTTTGCATCTGTTCAAGTGCCATGGTACTCCATCCAATCAGCCACGTTAGTCTGAAAGACATATACTGAAATATCCATATGGGCAACACTCTCTTAGCAGCTTTATTACATAATGAAATAATACCATACTTATTAGCCAACTAATTCACATACTCAGATTTTCCCTTTGACTGAAACAGAACTGCAGATGCATTTTATCATAAAATGGACACATGAGTGTGAGAACAGCAAAAGACTTGTTAAGGCAGAATCCTGGTACCAGGTGGTGAGGATTCTTGGCTCAGTGAACAGTACAGAATTATTCTTTCAAAGCTTACTGCAAAGTACAAAACCACTCTACAACTGGAGGCTCATTATTTCTATTCCATGAGCTGAAGTAACTACCTCTGCAAAAATGACTCCCCAAACATGAACTGAAAGTTTAAAAAGGACTCTTACTACCTTTTTCAAGGTAATGCTATCTCGAGAGAGAGAGCATTTTAATAGGGAAGATTCAAAAGTATCAATCACTCTCATAACTGAAAACAAAGCTGCAGACACTTGTCTGCCTTTGACATGGATATATCTTTGCTGTCTGTTTTTAAGCTAGCATCCAACAAGCAAAAAAGGGTCAGAAAACATATCCATAAAAAACACAGAAAAGTAAAATGTAGAAAAGTAACAAAGTTGTCTTCGGCTTTAAATCTCACTGAAATTGTTTGCTACTTATTACTGAGAGCTTTCAAGATTATCTTAAATGATCTTCACAGACACTTCATGCCTAGGTTATAGAAAAAATTCCTGAGGGCAACAGAGTACATAGCTATAGTTTTGCACAATGATTCCAGTTAAACACTCCACTTGATGGTGTTGACTTGACAGCAAATTTGAGACTATAGCTATTTGGCTAGGACAAGGTCATAAAGAACAAACAAGCTTTACATTCTTATTTTGCCAGAGGGGCTACCAGGAAGATGTTGAGGGAAAAGTATCTTTTCCATTGGATTAAGCCACTGTCAATGACAACGTAAGTTGATGTTAAGAGTAACGTTGATGACAATAGCAGTAACTTTCGATCACGCAGGTGGCAAAGATTTCCACCTCAAATATTTTTTTGGAGAAAAACTTTGCCAACACTTCTTTTATATAGGGATGGCTCTCAGGAGCTGGCTATGATTAACTGCCTTTTTGTGGCTATTTTCTTTTTTTCTCAGATACGTAAATCTAGAACCTGATTTCTGAATATAACTGTTTTATTTGAGGACTTCGCTACCTGTGTTTTAAAGTCTAAAAATGTCCCTATAATATAGAAAACACTCAAGAGATCCAGAACATTTAGACACCATTTCTGAAAAGAACAATTTCCTAAGTTTAAACCGTTTGCACGAAATCTCCACTCGAAATTGGAAGCACTCACGGGCAGATGGGTTTTGATATTTATTGCTATTTGGAACAACAAAGGAGTTTTACCAGGCCAGAGAAGCAAAAACGATGCCTGGATGCAGTGAGAGTTTGCCTTCCCCAAGACCACAACTACTGCTGCAGTTGCTGTGCATCACATGCCTGTACGAATGCTTCAAATAACACTGCGTTTTCTGGAGCCAGTGCTCAGGTTGCTTCACATGTTGTAAAACCACGTGGTGGTTGCCCCAACCTCCTTCTGTCAAACTAATCACAGAATCATAGAATGTCAGGGGCTGGGAGGGACGTCTAGAGATCATCTAGTCCAACCCCCTTGCCAGAGCAGGATAAAAAAAAAAAAGAGAGCAAAACTTCACTATGGGAATACAGAACCTTCTTAGGTTCTGAAAAAGTTCTTGATGGCTGAACAAGCTTCTTGAACAGCTCATCACAACTACAAACTTTGCCTCTTGAATCCTCCACTAGGCAAGACTGGTTTTGAAATAAGCTACTCCCGAGCAGTAACCTTATCTCCTTGCTTAGGAATTTTGTCATCCATCAATGGGAAACACGGGCGCTGACATTCCCTTTTCCCTTTTTCTTTTTCTTTCTAATCTGGCCTCACTTTCAGCTACCCACAAGGAACACCCTTTTCGTCAAACAGGTGGAGGGGAACCTGAACAACTCCCTACCGAACCAAGCCTGTCAGTTGATTTGATACCCAAAACAAGAAACAAGAAATCCCGTTCAAAGCCTTTGGGGCTCAATAAGCTGAGGAAATATGTTACACTGAGAAACTCAAGCCATGGATAAGAGCCACTGCACAGTCTTGCAAAGGACAAAAGACTAAACACTTCAATTACTTATCCTAGAGCTCTCAACTGGAGATGTGACTTCACTACGACTGGGAAATAAGGAGCAATCACTGTCAGATGAATGGAAAACACTGATTGCAGGATTCTACCTTGTGGCAATCCAAGTAGAGAGATCAGCAAAGGAAAAAGACCCAGTCAATTCTTTTAAATTCTTTGACATGTTTCTGGAAATGTTGAGTAACGTTCAGCAGTGGGGCCTTCTCCAAAAGACAGTTACTCAGAATGTGACAAAATTTATAAAATAGATTAGTTTTGGCATGGAAATAAACTCTGAGAGAAACTTTCCTTCTCCCTTTATTGGACCAGAAAAAAGTCTGTAAAAAAGCTGCTGTACTGTCTCCTCTCATGTGTATTAAAAATGGTGCTTGTGATGATACTGCAGCAATAAATTTAATCTGCAGCAATAACAGGTTTCAGAAACAGAAGGCAAAACAAGACAAACACTATTCAATTAAAATCTTACCAAATGATTCCTCTTAATATTAGAATAGATCTATTTATTTATCTAATAGAAAGGGTAAAATATCTTCTCCAAGATGTGTCATCACAACACTGTGACACTCGCAATAAGTGACATTTTCTCTAGTATTTCTTTTTTCCATGGATGCCATAAAGTGCACCGCATGAATATGAAGTGACATCTTTACTAACATATGATACTTACTTATCTCCCACAATTCCCAAGTTGATTGTTGGATAACCATGTTCTTGGATTGTAGCTAGGAGAGTTGAACGGTTACTGTCCCGAATCTTTCCTGGCAAGAGGTCATCTTCAGGATTTAGCAGCTATAAAAACAGAAACACTCTCAGTCCCTCTCCTTGGAATACTGTGCCTTGTCACAACTGAAAATTTTCTTCTCTAGATTGGGCAGGATATTCTTAGACCCCTATAAAAATATATGTATAAAGTGATTTAGTGAATTTAAATTAATAAGATATATAATGTGCTTGTTTAGTCCAATCCTCCATGTTGCTTAGTTTGTCTCTTACTGGTTCATGTCTGCAAAACCTTTCTTCTTATGAGTACCTGGCTTCTAATCTCAAACATTAGAAATCAAAACACAAGTGTCCAATTTCCAAGTTATTGCTTCTGTTTAAATAGTTTTGAAGCAATCTCACTGATGTTGCCACCCAGATGTAAAGATATTAAAAGAAATTTTGAAGTTAGTTGTCTACTTACCAATAAATACAGTTTTTAAACACAACAATCTATATTGGAATAATAGGCAGAAGCTTAAAGCTTAGTTCATAAATCAATTGCTATTTTGGATGAGAAGCTCTCTCTCAGGATATTATCATGGCAAATGCCTTACACGTGTTACATATTTTGGAAATTAAAACTACAAAAATGCATATGTAAGATCGTATTTTACATATAATTAGAATTCTTTTGTAGGACACAAGGACACAGTACTGGCAGGAAGAAAATAGTAACAATAAGGATGTATCTATTAAAATCACAGCAATAATGTTAGGTATTAAGAGCGGAGTACGGCTAAATTTTGACGTTTTGGCTAGCAGCTCTATTTCTGTGAAGATTTCCTAGGATGATTAAGACACTCACTGTGCAGGATTTTTTTAACACATGATACAAAAGAGAGTGCCCACATCAGTAAAGGACACTTTAATGACATGTAAGAACATTCGGTCCTACAGAAGATGCTATTCAGACAACCATCACCTGTAATCCTCGTAGCTCTTTAGATTTGTTCTTTGGCGAGCAGTATGTTTCCTGCACAACAGACGCTATATATGTTATGAAAATTGGAAAGATTCTATCCCAGCAAGGTCGGCCTCAGCCAGCCACAGCACCCAGCAGTCACAGAGTAACCTTCACTGGAGTTGTTCAAGTTGTAAGGACACCACGAGATGACAAAAATCAACGTATTAAAATCTTTCAAAATTCAAGATATTCAAGCTGTAGGTGAATACATATTCAAGCTGTCTGTGTCTGGAATTCTAGAAGATTGTCTCAAAGGACAGTCAAAATTATAGGTTAACCTTCATGCTGTCTTTAAACTTCAGACTGACTTTATCTCAACCCACAACTTCTTGTGCTTCTGCTCTTCCTGTTTTCTCTCCATCCCACTGCAGGAGGTAATGAGCAAGCAACCGTGTGGGTGCTTAGTTGCTGACTAGGGTCTACCCACAACATATGTAAAATTAGTAAGTTAATCTTGAACCTGCTTTTTCTGATGTGTTTAAGACAAAGCAATCAGGAAGCTGGTCTGGAGTTCTACCAACAGGAGATTGTCTGAATTTCAACATGTGCTACTAATTAAAAAAATATACTAAGGCACAATGCTACAGCAAGGCATTTGGCAGCTCTGCTCAGTTTTCAAAGACAGGTTATCTGCCATTTGAACTATAGCTACAGAGAAGTGCTGCTCAAAAGAAATTACTCTTCCAGTCATGACTGGCAGCACAAATTATAACCCTGACTGCCCCACAGGTCCTCCCTTGATGGCAGGAGGAAAGCAACTGCCACATGGTGGGATACATTACCAAAATTTTGGCAAGACAGCATGTGAGACTTGTGAGAGAGCCCTCAAGGGAGAAAACACAAGCAGCTGATTCTGGGTTGATCACTCACAAAAATACCTCATGTCAGCATGAGTTGCAGCTCAAGTGAGTCTCCTTGGTAATAGGGTGAAAGGCACTATGCGACACTGCACCTGTCCCAGAGAAGATACAGTAATTCAGACCTTGATTCCAAACATAGTTTTCTTACCTCATTCCCTGTTGACATGACCGCAACCACTGGAAACTTGTTAACTTCTACTTCAGTTACTCCAACAGTTGCTAAGAGACCAATCTCAGAGGGGCCCATGTGGGTTCCTTTAGCCAGCACACATTCACCTCTTTTAATGTCATGTCCTATAGGTCTGAAAATCATAACACAGAAGAAAACGAAAGAAAACTAGAATGAGATTGAAAGTATCTTTTCTTGATGGGTCCTGCTCCAGGTACAGTGTCCAGGGATGCTCTTTAGTCAGACAGTCAAGTTGTCGGTACTACTTATGGTCAAACAATGACTATAAAAATCACCAGCCCTTCTACTCCTTACAGAGACATTTTACTGTTTATGAAGCAAGTTGTTTACAGTATAAAGCAGGCTGTTTACAGACCTGATATCTTGGCCTGGTCGAGCCTGAACCAGGATTCGAACCTCTAGCTCTTCAGTGCCCTGCAAAAACAAGGAGACCAGATATGGTCAGCTGGACTATTCAAAAAAACATTAATCAGTTTTAACTTCTCAGAAGTCTACACAGCTTACAGTACTCATTACACTGAGACCTTGTGGTTTAAGCGTCATCATTGTCCTCCCAATCTGTGTGTCAAGATTGTAATACAATGTGTGCTAAAACTGAACAGCTTCATGAAAAATTCTCTTTGATGAGCTCACCAGGGAAGGACCAGCACCGAATATATAGTTTTACCTTCTTTTTTTTTATGATCCCTGTGCTTCTATATCTTTCCTATGTTACAATCTATGTTTGCTGTTGATCTGGTACACAGAGGGGATTCTTTCTACTCCTCTCAGCTGACTTGATCCACTCAAATAATTCCAAAGACGGCATTTCAAAAAGAGCATTAGTCTGACAGACAATTCTTCTGTATCTGTGGAAAGGTGGGAAGAAGCTATGTGCCCTGTTTCAGGATTTTCATGGAGATTCCTGTTGTGGAAACTACTATTTGACAGTTCTGTACACATCGGAAAGAGACTTATTCATCATCTTTATTTACTGCGAATGAGAGAGTGGCCTAGAAGTTTGATGCCTACTTTAATATCTGTGTTTACTTCTGCAGAATTTCAATGGTTTGGTGATTCATTCAATGCCAATAAATGGCATGTGGCCTATATTGTCAATATTTAATTTATAAACCCTACAAGTGGGTCGATGATACATACACGCTTGGTCATGCAGAAGACGCTGTTCAGACAATCATCACATCTGAGATAGTGACAGCCTGTCAGTAGCACTAAATCTGCACTTACTTATCGACTGGAACAGATTTTATTTTTTATATTATCATGCAGAACTTCATATTTTAAGTACATCAAAGATATAAACCAGACACCAATATAACAAGAGAAACACAGCACACAACGTCAGTTTGGAATTTTTACAGAAACAATCATATTGTATAGGACTTGCCTCTTTTTTTAAAGGTGATATGGACTGCATTTTCTGAATTCAAATTAAGTGCTTTAAACTAAAAGCCCCAAAGTTGAAGTTAATGAATGTGTTGTTACAGATTGTAATTTTGTTTACCTACTGTTTACATGGATAAATCCCTGAAAACCAGGAAACACCAAATAAAAACATCAACTGTGAAAAAAATGATTTCTTACTTTATGACAGTATTTTCAAAATATGCTGTTAATGCAAATTCAATTTCTTTTATACTTGTTGTGTAAGAGAAGAGATGATAGACTATTTTTGGCTGCTAACATCCCAAATGGCTGTGCTCATGCTCAAGATGTCCTTTTATCTCCCTTATACCCACCTGAAGTTCTAAAAAAACACTTTAGGCTTGTGATGAAAGTCTTGGGCAACAGTTAGTCTAAAAACTATTTTATGATGCTCTGGGCATGGTTGGACACTCATGAAGATTTGATTTTTTCCTGTCTTTGACAACATTTCAAGATAGCTAGAAGTGTTGATGTAATCAAGGGGAGCGTCAATGATACATCTGAGTAATAGAAAAGGTCCTATTTAGGACTCTTGGATTATGGGAAACAAGAAAAAAAAAGCTTTTGGGGAATTTGTTAAACCCAAACTTGAAAAGCACAGTGGATAGTGTGACTATGGACAATGTGGTGATGTGTGGAGATTTTATTCAGGGAACTGATGGATATCCCACAGCACTTTAGGAACAGAATGTAATTCATGGTGGCTACAGGTAGGGCATTATGCAGAGAACATCTTCCATGTGGTGTGTGTCAGGAAGCATTCTTCTTCTGTATTAATACATTCTGAACTATGTCTGAGTGGTTTACTCTGTTGGTTGTTAACAGGCAGCATCCATGCAGATGCTTGGTCTTCATATAGGATCTAACTCTTATTTCCATTGATCACGTTCGCCTCCTTTTTCCTACAAGGTGACACAAAAACAGAATGAAAAGGGAGCAGACATGTTTTTGCATGGATCAGTTCCTCAGTGACTGTGCATTTGGCAAGATGATGAGAATTTTTCTTCCTGCTGGATAGATGCAATTCCTTTCAGGCTTGTGACTTCCACAGCCATTGGGGAATGCTTGCTATGATATTTTAAGCACTCCTACCTCAACTACAGGTCAAGGAGCTCCTTTTAAAAGTACTCTCTGTCTTTTCAGACGAACATTTTTCAGATGCTAGCGATTTCATTTCAGTTAAATCCCAGCCCTGGAGGAGTTCTTAAGACTAAAAAGAAAAATATTCTTGAAATAGGCAGCCACCCAGGCATGAAGAAGGAGAGAAAAATACCATATTAATTGAACTATACCAATTCAAGGACAAATAGAAACTCAGAGTTCTACCTCACTTATAGGCAGGAAAAGGAAGTTGAAGGTAGCTGACCATTCACTAAAAACCTCAGAGTTTAAGCACAGAGCCAATTAACCTGTTCTCACATGCCGAGGAGAGAACATGCACAGAAAAAAGTGGAATCCAGGGAGACGGTCGCCCAAAGAAGAAGTAGAAAATAACAGGTAATCGTGTGTATTGCTCTGCAATGTGACTGTCCTCTCACAATGACATGGACAATGGCTACAGAAAAGTTGCTCAGTACGGCTAATGGAATGGATAACAAGCAGTGAAGGCAATGGCGTATTTTATGGGAAGGTATCATCTACACACACCTGTAACCTCAAAGCAGGACTGACTCAATAAATTCTCTGTTAGGAAGAAGGCCAGACAGCTTGCTGACTTCATCAGATGTAAAAATCTATGCATTTACAGTAACAGGGCATGAAAAAGGATTGTGAGTGTATGTTTCAGGTTTTGCTGTCTTCATCAGCTTTGCCCACCAGAATTCCTCTGCTCACAGCCCAGCTGCACTCGTAAGGCCAGCACAGAGCTACGGCAAACGGATCAGCTTGTCAGAACAGCAGCAGAGGAGCAAATGCTAATCTGAGCAGAGAACCACGCACACATTTCACTCCAAAACTGAACCTGGAAGTTGGGCCAATAAGAGACCTATCTTCTTGTCTTAAAATCTGTTAGACGAGGGCAAACATGATGATGTTGTCCTGAAATCACAGCTGGGTAAGCGAAGGCAATGATTCAGAAAGAATTCTCCAAACAGAAAGGAAACCTAAGATGGACTGTTTGGCATGCAGTTGTCTACAGACATCGTCTGTGCATTATTAGAAAACACAACTTTATTTTTTAAGACAAGAGTGCATACAGAATCAGTACTAATTTTGTTCTGTGGTATTTTGCAGCATCTGTAAGGTAGAGCACTAATATGATTTGTAGGCATGCTGCAAAATCTGTACAAATTTAACAGGGTTAAGACTGTGTTTTGGGGGAATATGCAGCTTATCCGTTTCCTGGTTTTCAGAGGTCTTAAATTCACTAATTTTCTCATTTTAAAGGAGAATAGAGGTACATTGAAGAAACTTTGTTATGGTTTAAAAAATTAGAGGGGCACTTAGTTACTCTGTTACATAATAAACCCCCTTAATTCTAAACATATGCATTTACTGTAAGGTATGCGCACAAGACATACCCTCCAAAATCCACCAAATTTACCTCTGCTGAAACAAGAGGAATGCTGATAATACAGAATCATCTTCTTAGCACAGCTCAAAATAACTCAAGTCATCCCATGGATTTTGCAGCACTTGAAAACAGTTCACTTTCCCAGAGGAAATTGAATATACCTTTAATTACATCAGTAATACTGCTGCACTGTAATATTTCAATATATTATTCTGTGATCAATACGTATTTTAGAAAAACCTTTTCCCCTTCTTACTTGGTGAGTTTAGGAGAACTCTTAAAGTCCTCATGTTGCTGAGTTTCAGGATGGTCCTGAAAGATAAAGACTGCTCTTCTGCTAAATGTGAACTCAGTAGAAAAGAAGTGTAACATCTAATTGCCACTACTCTGTACTTTAAAATGTGAATACACTAGGCAATCAAACTGGACTGTAGTTATGGGTTTCCACGTGGCATCTGCCTTTCACTGAAATCCTGCTCCCAAATACTTTGGTGTCAGCATTCTACAACTGTGGTGAAAAATCGGTGTCAGGACAGGTGGGTCTGTGGCACTGCTATCACAGCCTGAAAAAGTGAGTAGAATTGCCTCTAGAACTGGTGTGAAAACCCTCAGACTGAGATTAACAGAAGAGCTCTTCTGCAACACTTTCATATTTACAGGATTGTATCATGAGCCATTTTCTGCTGCACGCAAAAGAAAAATGAGTTTTAACTTGTGACTCACATCATCTGATTCCCTGATGAGCTCTGTATCTTCCACTTGCACCACTGCATCAGCACCGCATGGAATTGGAGCACCGGTTGTAACTCGCATCACTTGACCGGGCATCACAGTCTGAGTTGGCTGAAAAAAAACCCAAACAAAAATTAATTTACTTTTGAAAAAAAAGCATCTCAAACCGTTCAAACTTTATGGAGGTAATCTGAAATATCAGAATTCTTATTTGTGGCATGACTCTTGATATACTGCTGATATCAACAGGTATAAATTCCAGTGTATTTAAAGATCACTAGGTCATTGCTTCAGATTTGTCTTTTTTTATATAGTCACGTATTAAGTGGCTTAAGATTTTTCCCCTTATATTTCTATGACAAAAATAACTTTCAGAAAAAGCAATACACTGATACTCTGGTTGGCTCAGAAAAATAACTGGGTCATGAAATATAAGTTAGGTGGTAACCTTCTAGAAACTTGTATCAGCAAAAATCTGATAGTTATCTGTACATGAAATATTTTTGTAGAGTACTCTGGTCCCCAGGATTGACATTGCTTTGCTTTGGTCGAGTTTCTGTTCTGCTTTGCTTTACCAGCACACTATATATGGAAAACCAGCAGCATGTAAGTCATGTAACCAGCTGCTTCATTTTTAAGCAGATTTTCTCGTACTGAGAGACAGTTCACACAGAATACCTATCTTTGTGAGGGACAGTTTAGCAAAACCTAAAAGTGATAACATTCTGCAATTATGTAAAATCACAGCAAATCACAAAGTTTCAGCAGAAGCAATACAAGAATAGAAAAATATCAGAATATGACAAAACAAATGACATAGTTTTAATAAAATTTCTCACCAGGCATCCTATTTTAATACACAAAAATTGTAATTTGACCATTACCATTTAAGAAGTAACTAGAATAAAAGTCTCTCAAAAAACCCCTGCAACTAAAAGAAGGTAGTACGATGACTGAGATTTCATTGATGGAATATCTGTGCTTGCTCCCTGTAGCACTTGAGTAAGGTCACCTTTTAAAAGTTTTACTTTTATTACTGAACACGTGCTACACACAGATCTACACAGCTGTGGTCAGACCAATGTATTCTGTACGTGTCATGTGTCATTCACATGCAGACTGACTCTACACCCCATATGCAGCACTGGAGAATGCCTGGGACTTCTCACACCGGCATTAGCATGGATTTGACAGCAACCAACAGACCTGCAAGCGCTACCACCCAAGCACAATTACCTGCTCCCACCCAGCAGTCATTTACTCCAAGACTTCTGACAGGAGGCTGTCAGACACCTGCAAACTCCAGACTGGTGGCCGATGTCTCAGCTGCGCCAAGCTGTGTTCGTCTTGCCCTTCTCCTACTCCATTTCAGCACTGCCATAGCCTCTGAAATGTGAGTATTCCTTTGAAATGGGTATATTTCAAAGGTTGCTTATTGGGACAGAAGTCCTTGGGGAGAGGCTGGAAATGGTTTGTGCGTGGTCTACCACGGTATCACAATGCCTTAGGTATCCCAAGAAACAAATGAGCCTGGATTTGATTGAATCCTGACCCTTTTCTAAGGGTAACGGAAATTGAACATCCTTTGAGAAGAACATAGATAGAATGCTAAAATAAACTTAAAAAAAGGTCACACTTGCCATATGTCATGGTTAGTGTGTTTTTAGGGCAAGACTGATGCTATTCTAAAGTAGGTACCTAAAACAGACGACATAAAAATAGCCTTTTTTTTTTTTTTAAATAGTACTTATTCCTCACCACAGACTATGGAAGGAACTGTGGACGACTAGCTGAGATGTTGCCATTTATACTGAAGATGCTTAAAGTGAAAATAATATTGTCTAGTGTCTTATTCTGATTTTTATGAAAACAAATATTGCAAAAGGCAAAGCTTATGTCTTGGATTATGGCAGCTCTCTGGCATATAGATGTCGATATAGTCTATAGGCACATTACAAATAGTTAATACGGTTTTGAACTTCATAAAGTATTGATGTGTTTAGTGACAATTTTTAGAGAAAAGATGCATTACATTAAAGCAATTCTCCCATTTAAGCTGTGGTTTTGGGGCCTCAAGAACCAGAAAGAATACAAAATGTCTAGGACCCTGCCAGAAATCAGTGCTTTTGGTAATAGGATGCATTGTAACTATCCATGCTTTTGGAGTTTATTAATAGATGAGGGGTTTTTTTGAGGTGTAATGATGTGAAACATTCAACAAATTTATGATACAATAACAACTGTTTTCAAAATTGGTTGCTCATATGTTTAATTTCCTCTTTGTCCTTTGAGAATTCCATCAGATTAACTCTATGAACAGAAGTCAAGATCTGTGTGTGAATCTCCGGGGCTGTTTTCTTCTATGCTAGAGACTATGGAGATAAGCAAATGATTCCTTCTCGGAAAGCATATTAACGTACAACAATTCCACATAAGCTCTTGTAAATGCCTTTGAGATCTCATGTCTACCTGGAATAGCGCACTACTGGGTTCTGTCCTTTGCCTTCATCACTGGTAATCTATCCAATGTTAGTTACTGAATAAAATCCAGGACAAAACCTATCGAGCAGAGCTCCTATCTCAGGCATTTTCTCTTGCACATGATTATACCTTTCCTGCATGATTTACAATGACCCATGCTCCCTTCTGCAAAAAGGCCCAAGTTAATGGAAAGGTGAATAATGTCTGTTTTCCATTCTGTATTAGGGCTAGCTGGTCACAGTGCCTCTCCAGGGGATATCAAGCTCCAGCTATGCAAGTCTACAGGAAGAAAACTGCTGCTCCCCACAGTTGGGTTTTTCACGCAGAGGCCATGTGGATGGCTCGTGATCAGCACTCTCACACGTGCTTTAACCTCCCCAAAGCAGGACAGGGTCTGAAAGTTTTCCTCAACACAAAATAAAACAATGGTTGTTACCATAAACACAACCATCTGGAAATGGAAATCAGAAAACACTACACAGTTTACAAATCAACACAGAAGTGCCCACCCTGGCTGTATGGCCTCTCTGCAATTCTCAGTCCCATTTTCTTTTCCTCTACATAGCATTTACATAACCTTTTCCCCTACAGGAGGAGTCAAATCTAAACCTACTTTGAACTCCCTGCTGTGAATCATTCTGTTAGTTGGTCTGTAACATGAAAAGCAGAATGTTGCTGCTGAGAGTGACTGAAGGGTGAAATGAGACTGAGAAGCCTTCCAAGGCTATAAATAATTTCTTGGGTAGGAGATGAACATGAAGATGTGTTGGCCCAAGAAAAAATCTTTGACCAATTATTCAGAGGTCAACAACCTCATTTTTCTAACTTGCCGTTGGTATGTCCAGAATTATCGTCTCTCTGCGTGCCTCCCCCCATCCAATTTTTGCTCCTTGCCAGAGAGGTTTCCCATTCCCATTAATTTGGGAGGACAGACTGTCCATGCAGAGAGACATTTGTGAGCTCTTGAATTTTGTAGGAGGGAAGCAAGCTCCCATTTGCCCTTTTTCCCT
>NW_009700623.1:6615-42072 GCF_000703405.1 Apaloderma vittatum | reverse complement strand
GCTGAACCGATTAGGATGCTGAAACCCTTTAGACCTGTAGACAGTCCTCCCCATCAGACACAGCTTCAACAACATTGTTTTTAGGCACCACTCTGCTGTGATATTTGTAAACTAGTAAAATCATAATATTGATGCCAGGTGAATCATGACGTGAGTGATAATTCATCAGGTTGCTCTGCTGGTTCTTGCTATGTTATAGTGACCACAAAAAGGGTTGCAGAAATAGTTGTCAGTCTTTTGGATTCTGGAGTAATGCTTGAAAATGATGACATCAGGGCTAAAAAACTAAGGGCAGGTGAAATTCGTTAGTTTACTTTTTTTGGTATATAAAGTAATTTTACGTATTTTGTGTAGGAGATTTGTTAATTTAAATTCACATTAATATCAATATTAAGGAGATGTCTATTATACTGAAGTATAATTCATGATGATGGATGGGAACTACAGCAAAAATTATTTTCATAGCTCTCTGTACCTATCATGATTAGCCAAATTAAACTTCTATTACCCATCTAGAGGCAGTTCAACACCATTTTTTTAAAAAAATGGAACAGTCCTGCAACTGGTAATACTTATAAAACCTGAAAAACCTTTTGAAATGCATCTATTTTACTTGAGATGTTTTTGTTTAGCAGTCAAAATGGTCACACTGTTAAATCCTCATTAAAACCGAACAATCCTCTGTTTTGTCCATTACTTATTGTACTTCTGCATCATTTCACTTACAAAATATACAATTATAAACTGGGACTTGAAATAGCTGAACAAACATTTTGGATTAACTCATACTCTCCTGAAAAGAAGGTAGCTGGTACAAATAAATTGACAGAATAAAAAAAGTGGTTGAATGTAACTGTTTTTTTTTTTCCTTATCAACCCAGTATTAGTACAGGAACTTTATTAAATGTACTCTTGAGTTTGAGAGCAAGTCTCAACTAGTGTGTATTCATGAACAGTGATACAGCACAGCAGGTCATGAATGGGGGCTGCCCCGACTTGCTCAAACACTTTTTTGATTCAACAAACAGAAAAGGAGCAATACCACAAACCAGGCTTCTGCCAGGCTTCCTCAAGATTGTTCTGATCATTAACTACATTTAAACACTTCATAAAAGACTCTTTGCTTTGCAAGTATCGGTGTGAAATACACAAGAAGCTTGTGGAAACAATTATTGGGCTAATTAATAAATCGAATGTAGCTTTTTAAAATCTGTCAGCAAGAAGAGGTTAAATCTTGCTTTTCTCTGTTTACGAACTGTAATGCCACCAGAGACCTTATGTCCTCTGACATCGTACTAGGGCAGAACATGACTGTATGCACTCTTATCGGACATGTCAGCACAATGCTCTGAAGTATTTTGGGATATCCTTGTTAGCTCCTTACGTAACTGTACGACCTCACTTTCTGAAATCATGTCCCAAGGCATAAAGCAGGAGGCTAGGTACAGCTGTGTCCTACTTCCTGCCATCTCCAAGAATACTGAGTTTTGGAGCACTAGCAAAGCTTGTAAAAATACAAAGCACTATCTTACAAAACAAAAATACATTATTAAAAAAAGAAAAAAAAGAGAGAAAAGAAACTGTGCTCACCTGCTCACCAGCCTGGGATTCCCCGATGATGAATCGATCTCCTGGGCCATCAGCAGCTGTTAAAATGGACAAAACAAATGGTAAAGGCTGAACCAAAACAAATGATGGCACTAGAAATTAAAAACAGGAGAACCAAAGTATGATCTATGATTCGGTGCACATGACAAAGGTTACAGAAGTTTTACAAACGTTTTACATTCTAAGTCCTTTTAAGCTGTATTTATTATTATGAAAATTATAGGTTCTATAGTATATTTAAATGAAAATTTTTAGGCAATATGGGATCAAGTAAAAGGAAATTAGGAGAAATTACATTAACAATGAGGATTTAAGAATGTTCATGAGATTATTTTTATAAAAATGTCCACCATGAGCAATTTTTTTCCATGTGAAACTAACACAAGGAACTCATGTATTTTGTAAGTGCATTATGTATGTTTTTCCTAGACAACAATGGAATTTTTACATTTTTACATTTTATCTTTGCCTTTGCAGGAAAACGTGGTCAAGTGCAGTGGTTACAAACTGTAGATAACCATCCAGGTTTGGTACTAGGGCCAAGATAACGCAACTTGGAAAGCTGCATTAGAAGTCTGGGTTCTATTCCTTTTTGTAATTTTAGGAGCTATCACTGAACTAGTTACTTAAACTCTTCACCGAAGCCGTTCTGAAAACTGCAGGTCAGACATCGTTGGTTTAACAAATGCGCAGGACTTCTAATTTAGCCAAATCAGCATAAGCAACTCTGCCTGTCCAAGCACAGCAGGCATGCTGTCAAGAGTGTTCAGACAAACTGGGTTCAGATGATCACATTTAAATATGTCTTTTTATTAATTTTAAGTCTGCAACTGCCAGAATTTGATTTCCCAGAGATGAAGTCTAAACAGTGACAGCCTTTAATTTAATACCTTCTGGTTTATTTCAAAAGCCCTGAATATGCAGCTAGATAACCTTATCATATTGAGAACTGTTTGCAGGAAGGATGGCCATTCAGTCTGTATGACAATTTATCACATTTGTACTCATACATCAGCTACAACCCTGCTGATCATGATCTATGGTACTTAGTCATGTTTGAAGATGAATGATTAACTTAACTTTAAAAGCCTATCAAACAGCCTTATCTACAAGCTTTAGAAAAAACTCTAAAATAAGAAAATGGAAGAGGACTCTTCAACTACTTGTCTCTGAATAATGCACTACTGAATACAATTCACAGAATCATAGAATGGCCTAGGCTGGAAGGGACCTTAGAGATCATTTAATCCAACCTCTCTGTCATGGGCAGGGACGCCTCTCAACTAGATCAGGCAACACATGTTGTCAGACCTTTGCTGAAAAAAATACACTAGGATGATCCAGCAAAAGAAGAGAAAATAATCCCTAATAGCTAAGTTATTTTAAACATGAAAAAATGCTAAACTAAACTGAGTTTTAATACTCTGTTAATAATGACATGGAGACAAAGTTTATAAGTGATGTCCAACTGATACTGCTTGAAAAAAGTCGACAAGGTTCTGGGCAGGCATGTTTATGTGACTAAAAGCTAATCCTTTACATGTGGTAATAAATATCCATTAATGTAGTCAATATTATTTCTGCCTACAAGCTTTGTTTCTCATATCCTCAGATAACAGGTCTATAAAACAATCTAGAGTAGAGCAGAGTAGAGTAGAGCAGAGTGGAGTGGAGTAGAATATTTCAGTTGGAAGGGACCTGCAACAGTCATCTAGTCCAACGGCCTGACTAACTCAGGGCTGACCAAAAGTTAAAACTTGTTATTAAGGGCATGCCCAAATGCCTTTTAAACACTGACAGGCTTGGGGCAGTACCCATCTCCCCAGGAAGGCTGTTCCAGTGTCTGACCACCCTCTTAGTAAAAAGAAACGCTTCCTAATGTCCAGTCTGAACCTCCCCTGGCACAGCTTTGAGCCATTCCTATGCACTGGATACACAGGAGAAGAGCCCAGCACCTTCCTCTCTGCTTGCCCTTCCCAGGAAGCTGTAGAGAGCAATGAGGTCGCCCCTCAGCCTCCTTTTCTCTGAACTACATGAACCCAAAGTTCTTCCTTTGCGGCTCCTCATGATGTGCCTTCCAGCCCTTTCTCCAGCTCTGTTGCCCTCCTTTTGATGCATTCAAGGACCTTACTGTTATTCTGTTTGAACCCATCACCAAAATTAGAATCTTGTGTGTCAGTTCTGACAGAAGCCATTGAAGACAGCATTCGTGATCATTCTACTAATTCTGTGTGTTTACTGAGACTGTTCTAGTGCTTTCCCTTACCTTGAAGCAATCAGGTTGCAAGACAGCATTTGCTTGATCCCAAGGCCCTTGTCAGTCAGCATTCTCCTCAGAGCTCCCTCTCTCAGCTTTTCTCAGTGTCATATCACTGCATTTCTCTGGCTACATCTGCACTTCCTTGCTGCTATTACTGGTCATTTTGGTCTGCCTTTCACTCACACACAGAGCTGAAAGACAGCTGCAGTCAAACTCGTGGTAAACCTGGAGTTTTATTTTTATATGAAATCCATGGAGAAGTTACTGGACTACATCCATTGCCTGAGCCTGCAGAAAGCCTATTTCATGGACAGTCACTTTCCATTGTTTCAGCTGCCAGCATCAAAAAATATATTTTAATGTCCCTAGAAGAGAGTTCAATACCGTGTCTAAATTCCAACATGGTGTTAGGATGATTCAACCCTTATCACAATGAAATCACTACTAGTATAATGTTCAATCATATTTATATATTAATCTTCCTCCATAGATATTTGAGGTGAATATCATCAGTCTTAACTTTACAAAAGGAAAAATGGATGCACAGAGAAGCAACTTGCTCAAAATCATGCAGGAACTAGTGGCAAGGCAGAGGATGGATTCAGGGGATGGATGGGAAAGCACTCACTGCTTACTCCGTCAAGTCACAATACTCATTTTATTTTTATATAGCAATAGCAATATTTTCAAAGTAAAATGCAATTTTCTTTTAAGGTGCCTCCTCAAAAGTACATTCTGATCTGTGTTTTTGAAAATTCTCAAATGCTTTCATAGAACAATCCACAAATAGGAAGCTGGATCTGTGAGGGTTCAACAAAGCTACAGATATACAGGAAATTCCTGATTAAATCAACAACAGAGGAATAGAAAAAAGAGTCTGTCACTCATAAACAGATATTCTGTTACTCTCCCGAATTCTTTATGCTTGTAAAAACTCATTAGCAACACAGATGCATGTCTATGAGCACACAGGGATGTACATTTGCTCATGTACATACGTATCCACTTGAAAGATCTGAATTCACCTTTATGGCCTTCCTTCAAGACAGCTGCGTTCTACATAAGTGTGACTTCAGCAACGACCTGAATCAAGTCTCAACCAAAATAACCACTGCTGGATATAAAATAGGGGAACTAACATGGTATAAAGTGCTTTTATAGAGACTTATATTGCATATCTACAAAGTGAGTTTTTACCTCTGACAGCGTAGCCGTCTTTTACTGATGCTGGAAATGGTGGCAGATTATCTTTTGCATATACATCTTGAGCAAGGACTCGGCCCATTCCATCTAGAAAAAAGAGAAAAGACCATGCTCCATGTCATTACAGCTAGTAAAGAGGGAAAATAAGTGAAGAGCAGTGTGCTTTGATGGATGAAATGTATGTGTATGTGACATGAATAGATCTTGCAGGTTTTGATTTCTGCCTTTACATAAACAAAAAGAAGACTGAAGTCTGAAAGTGTTGATGAAAGACTTGTTCAGTAAGTCTCTGTTCCTGGATATGGTGAAATTGTCGACAGTAGATCTGAATGCTAAGTATCCAAACCCAGAAGTAATAGCTCTGATATAGAATCGGAGAGAAAAAATACACGTCTTTGTTTCTTCAGGACAAATTTTTCTTCTGAAATGTTTTAAAAAATACAGTTCCCTGTATTTCACTTAAAAAATCCCAACTTTTTAAAAAAGCTTTAAAAATAACATTTCGAAAGTGATTCCTGTGTGCAAAGGTGAGAGGTGGTGGATGAAGCCCAGAGGACTTAACGTAAACAGTAATGATGGACAAGTTATCATAAACTGACAAAAACCCCTTTTGCAATAGATTAGCTTTGCCTAATTGCTGAGAGCATTTCTGCTTAATGGAGGGTGAGTGCACAGAAGTGTCAGGATTATTTATGTAAATTTACGCTGTTATAGTTCTAAATATTTTAATAGCTGTTTTAAATTTTTTCTTCACTTAGCAACTATGACTGATGAGTTGTAATTTGGCTTTGCCTCCCTGTAGGGACTGATGTGAATTACTTCACCCTCAGTCAAGTGTGCACCACTTGTTTGCTTTTATGGTGCCAGCAAGGGCTTTTTTTTTTTAGTATCATGGGGAGCGGAGCGGAAAATATCTCATCCCTTCATACAGGGGGAGTGTGAGAAAAAGATTTATTACACACGTGACTAGATGGACTCAGAAGGGACACATGGGTCAGAACTACTGAGATCAGCTTGATTTCAGTATGTCTAAGCAGAAGAAGGAAAGATCATCTCAGCAGAGAGGCCAGTGCTCTTAGGAGTGTGTTGTGGCACAGAAGGCAGCATTCACCTGCAAGTACGAAGGAGTGAGAGGATGCCTGAACACTTCCACCAAGAGAATTTGCATGAATATGTACTTTATAGATTATAATCTTCCAGACATTCCGAAAAAGAGAGACGTACATAAGGTGTGTTTCTGGGTTTACAGATAGGGAAATCAATGTGGTTCTGGACTTGCTGGGAGGGCAGAAGACCTAACACTGCACGCCCAATGGAAGGGTTTTGTTAAAAAGTGCACCTACTTGATTTGAAAACTATCCACTCCGGTGAATTGGTATTATAAAAGAGAATATATCTTATTTATTAACACAAAGTCATTCACTTAGTAATTAATTATAGTAACTATAACATTATTGTGCTCACATCCATACGTATCAAACTTCAGGCTGAGGCGAATATTTACCTTGCATTTTTGATACAGGTATTGCCATGAAAATGCTGATAAAACCTGTTAAAGCAACTAAAAAACCACCTTTGTGATGGCTTTTAATATGTCTGTGTATCACTGTCTGTGATACACAATACCGAAAGCTTGTACAGTTGCACTGAAAAAATGAATGCAAACACAGACATTTAAATTATAGCACAGAAAAGGCAGCTATCAAAGACCTAGTAAAAACACCCTTAGTTCACAGACACACAAACTCTCACACAAAAGTGATACTTCTAATTTTAGCGGACATGTTGTGTCTTCATTTCACTTCTTGCCTGCATGCAAAATCACACCAATTAGAGCAAAGTTGAACAGTATGTTCCCGGCGTTCTGCCATGTAATATTTGAAGGAAATAAATGGCCAGCCAGTAGCAGGAATGAATTTGATTACGGGGAGAAAAATGTAAGAATTATTTGCTGAAGCCTTAGGCATTTAAAACGAAGCAAGTCAGCAGCAACTAAAGGACAATCTGAAGTACCTCTGTACTCTCCTTTATTTGAGCAATTATATTAGAAATACACTGTCTGACCTTATTTTGATTAATTGTAATTCAAAAAAGATGTTCTGAAATATTTTAATGCCATCAAACTGCCCCTTGTGATGCCTGCAGCTTTCTGATTCTAACCCAAAATGGAGAATTATATTAAACTTACTTTTTAAATTGGATATTTTCTAAAGCTTAGCTTGTGAAACTAGTACAGTTCTGTGAATAATTTTGATTTCTTGGGGTATTGGGATAAAGCAGTGAGACAGGTATTGTACTAGAGGTGGTGGATTTGCTTGCATTTTGTAAATACTGCCCTGGTAGCCCTGGTGTGATACGAAAAGGTAACACTATCAAAATAATCAGCTAGTTCAAAATGAATAAACAGTGGGAAAAAAAAATCCAAGCTCTACAGAAGTTATACGGCTCCTCGGCTGAGTTAGAAAAACTGCTGTTCTAAAGCTGAAGCCCATAAGGTGTGGATTGCCTCTGCTTTGCACTTTAGCTTTTAGCAATGTTCAGGTAACTGCATTTAGCTGGAATAAAAGGCTGAGTGCTTCACACCAGACACTGGTGATGGCAGGGGGGAAATATGCTTCACATGCCTTTGGTTTTTGGCACTTCTGTAAAATGCTTCAGGAATGTTCTTTTTTTTTAATGTGGAAGAGGCTAAATGATCTACACAGGCACGCAGCAATACATTTACCAATGTGAAAGTCATGTTTCGAATGACAACTTTACTCATCCTCCCCTTTTGTCAGGAGAGAATAAACTTGAGAGACTCAGGCATGCTTTGACTTCATCAAGAATAAAGTCAGGACTGTACTGGCTGTTTGTGCAGAGCAACATTCAGCAGCTTTATTATGAATATGAACACTATGTAATATGTTTAGTAATGCAAATAAATCAGGTTAACAGTATTCAGGTAATTTGTTAATGAGATAAATTGCAATTCTCGAACTTCAAACACTTCACTCATTTAACAGAGAAATCGTGCTCCTGAAAGATAATCTTCAGGAGCTGAGTGTTAATTCAAGACACAAACCCACAAAGTGAACAACCACAGCACAATAGTGGTTTTCTGAGTAGTTAGTTAGCATTCAGATCTCCAGGACTACATTTGTATTGTCCTCTGAAATTACAGGTGTATTAACTGAAAAATACATTAATACATGACTAAATGAAAAACTAGTTCTTAATAAAATCAATGTTTCATAACAAACTAAATTATATGTGGGTGCATGCACACATACATATACATATGTATGTCTACACAAAAAAAATCCTACATATTTGTCTTAATAACACTACGATGATCTCTTAAGAACTTCTGAAAATGAGATTCTATCTTCCGATTTGTAGATGAAGCGAACTGAATTTCCAACATCACAGAGAGATGTCCCTTAGGATGTCTCCTAAAGGCTCAATACTGAAATTTCATACTATGTATTAGGAAATCTTACAGTGCTAAAATAAGTCCATGCTTGCTGAAAAATATATTGTGAGATATAATTTTGCACTACAGTGCAAAATATGAAGGAATATGTCTTTGTGAGTATTAAACCAAGAATATATCTCTACAGTCGATGATTTTATCATGTATCTAACTTTTATTTCCGGTGGGAGGGAAGAGGGTCATAACTGAAGTGTCTCAGCAGACTCAGAACACTAAAGAGTACCAGTGCGAGGAATAATAATCAACATGTCCAGACTTAGAATCAGTCTGAATTTGCTATCAGTAATCAGGTAACATGAAGAGCAAAATGAAACATCAATTAAGATATTATAAAGTATAGAATACCTTCTCAGTACAGAATATCTTCTCTTACCTTGACAGCATATATCCCATGTAGTGGAATAAGAACAGAAACAATCAAATCGTCTTTTTGCCAAATGAGAGTATATAAAACTCTGCAGAGAACATAACCATCGAGCTAAGACCTATTGTCTTTATTCTACTATTGTAAGGGCATTCCAAAGAGCATGTAGTCTGAATAGAATCACTCTGTTATTGGTACAGTAACATTACCAGTCTTAACACAAACCAGTTAGTCCATCACAACCCAAATTCATGGACTTAATTCTTTACTAGGTTTTGCACCAGCAGTTTAAAAAATCAAAACTCTTTTTATGTTACCTTAAGAGTAACTTATATAGCAAAATAAACATATGCTGTGTTTATTTTTCAGGGAGGTACATACTCAACTTTTATGCTTTATTTTAGGAGTTGAGCGTCGTATCCATAAAATGTATAGGGACTAGAAGTACCTAACACTGTGGCTCATCACATTGTCCATGAAGGGTTGTCCTAGCAAAGATATTTAACTGTTAGCTATCCAAAAAGATTTAATAAAAAAAGATCTAGTAAAAACCTATGCTCAGCCACTTACGCCCTAACGCCACTTTCTAATCTGCAGGCACACCATTACACAGGTGTAATATGCTTATTCCTTGTTGATCTAGCACTGGTGCTGTTCTGAATGCAAGATATGCAGCATCTTCTCAGAGATCTGCTTCCTGCTACCAAGGCACAGGGGTGTGCTGATCTCCATTTGGAGTGAGCAAACACACAGCTGTGATTCTACGTACAGTATACTGATATGGAGACATCTCAAAGGTTTGTGGCAGGACAAAGATTTGGTGAAGAGCATGAAAGCTTTGAACTTTCAAGGCAAAAGACAGAATATCTCATTCAAAAAACACTGTACCTCTCTGCTCTCCGGAGTTCACCAATGTCCTAAACATTTTGTCTCCTGAGGCTTGTGATTCCACTATCTCTTCACTCACCACATTACCTTTGGAAAATCTGGAGGAATCCCTGGAGAAGATTCCCTCTTCCCTACCTACTTTATCATTAATTGCCAGCATCCTTCCTGTCATGGTTTTGTTCTGTGCCAAGAACACTCTACCAGGTAATGCCCAGGCTTGATGTAAGGGATAGCAGAAGCAAGGGAGACACCTAACAGGCATTATAAACACACTATTTCAGGTGGGAGGATACTTTAGTTGAATAAACATGAGAAGTAACCTGCTGATTGCATTTAAGGCCAGAAAATGGCTTCAGATATTTCCATTTATGTATGAGGACAGATGGTTACAAGGTCTGCCATACTGCCTGCGTTTTGGTGCCTTTTAAAAAAAGCTCACTGTATAAATGAGTAACAGTAACCCTTGATTAAAAAGTTTCAATAAATCAAACGTTAAATGCAGGTAACTATCAGAAAATGATCAGATGTAATGCTAGAAGAGAAAGGGAATTATGAGATGAGGAGGTAAGTTCTGGAATAACTAGCAGGCCAAGTAGGATCTGAAAACCAGACTGTTAAGATATAAATATGGGAAAAAGAGACATGAAGTCAACAATCACTTTGATTTGATCATTTACCTCAGACTGGAAAGAAGGTTTAGTGAAAATCTCCCACAGGAACAGAACAGAGTGAGCAACCATAGTACAACTTGGAGCTACTTGGCATGTACAGAAATCCAGCATGACAACAATCACTGATGCAAATTATTGGTTTTATGTTTTAATTTTGTTGCACATACCACAGACCAGAAGAAAATTGATTTATATATTTAGTTAGACTTCCATTTTAGAT
Source organism: Apaloderma vittatum (assembly GCF_000703405.1). NCBI lineage: Eukaryota > Metazoa > Chordata > Aves > Trogoniformes > Trogonidae > Apaloderma > Apaloderma vittatum. The sequence goes on along the minus strand of NW_009700623.1, from coordinate 31,383 downwards.
TCCTTCAGGGAGCAGCACTGAGCTTAGTCAACATTCACCTGACTTTGACAGGAGCCTTCTGCTCCTATTATTGGCATTTCCTAAAGCAGTTTCTCCTGGAGAAGGTAGTGTCTCAGACACCTCACAACACTGCCAAAAGAGCAAGTGCTCAAGAAAGTTGTAAAATAAGGAAATAACCACCTTAAACCCTCAGGAAGAATCCAACTTAAAATACCTCTGTAATTGATGATTTCTGTTCCAAGCACTGGGGTCATCTCTAGAACTGTGATGAAGGCCTTGTCCATAGATGTCAATGGGAATGGAGACATGCGGTGTCTTCTTGCTACCTTGGTAATGTCAACAGCACTGTGACCTGCAACAAGACAGCACCAAGGTTATGTATGCTACAAGGTGTAGATGTACAGAGCGATGCTCATTTAAATCACTGAAATTAATGTAGTGCTTCCGGGTAAACTAAGTGAGTTACCACTACTAAGCCTTTATGGCAGACACTGGGAAGGCACTGCTTTCAACTAGAATCAAAAGAGAGATTTGAAACAAAATGCAACTTACAGTTGAAAAAGGTCACAAAAGTGTACATCCTTACATGTCATGGAAAACATACCATAAGTCTTGATGAGCATAAAAGGACCATTTAGTCAGAAACAGAAACTCTTCAAGATGATGCGGTATTTTACATTGAGGATGATAATGTGAGGCTAACTCAGTTCTGTGAACTCAGGTTGATTCACTCCTGTTATTTCTGTTCTCCATCGGCACATCGCAGCAGGCTAATGTGCAGTGCACGGATGAAACAAAAACGGGCACTGCCCCGGTGAGTGTGCAATCCAATAGTGAGATGGGAGCTGAAAGGTTTGTAAGGAATATGGAGGCAAAATTAAAACACCAAACAGTCAGGACAGCAGATAGTGTTTCCAGCTGGTGGGCATCCTACCCATTGTCAAGATTTTGTGGTCAACATAGCAAAGCGATGCTTAAGTGCATAGTTTGAGTGGAAACAGTAGGACAATTTAATGGAAGCGCACTTTTCCCAAGTGTAAAGGACAGGGTGGGAGAAGGCACAACAAAAGTTGTTTGAAAATGAAGCCAGCAGCATTTTTGATTTCTTGACACATCCTGAGAGAGTAAACAAGAGGACAACAAACTTTGAAGGATTTTGAAAATGAACAACTGAAGAGACCTATTGCAGAAATGCATAAACAAAACTAACCAATACAAATCAAGAGGTTAAGAAATTGACATTTGTAGAAATATCTTAAATGGATTTGCCTAGAACAAAAAGGTACTTATGAGAGCCTAGGTAGAAGATGTTCTACATGTAATAAGTAATGATATTTCTAAAGCAAGAATTCAAAGAAGATTTAAATGTTCCTGCCTCTTTATATGACTGCTGTTATTCCGTTTATAAAAATCAGCCTGTTTATAGATCATGTTTATTATAAGAAACATTAATTTCTTTAGACATAAAGAGCTAAAACATAATCAATTAAAATAAGATAGCACTAACAAATAATAGAAACTAGTTTTTCATTACATGGTTTTGCTTTGCAGCAGCTGCTACACATACCTTAGCATTCTGGAAAAAAAATGGATTATTGCTTTAAGTGTAGTCTTTTAATAAAAAATAACTACAAAAATAGTCAACCAATCATGCAATCTAGGTTTTTCTTTCAGAAGAGAAGGTTGCTTAATCTATCTGCATATACAAAAACTTTCAGCACTGACACACGCTTTTCTCTCTACGTGGGAGATTGTTCATTAACTTTTTTTGCCATTACACAGTAACTATGTTTAAAAAGAAGAAATACAGACAAATAAAACTGCCCACCTAATTCCAGTCCCAAGAAAGATTCTGGAAGAAATTATTTGAACAATCTCTTTGTATGCATTTAGAAGATAACATGATAATAAAAGCAGGCACTGTGAATTTGTCAAGCACAGCTGATCTAATTCCTTTCCATAACATAGCAGTTGGCACACTAAGGAAAAGAGAAACAGCTGATGAGATGTATTTTAACTATATTAAGATTTTTCACACTCTTAAACGTGACTTTCTCATAGGCAAAATAGTCAGAAATTATCCAAATTAAACTACTGTAAAGATAAAAGTGTTAACTGCGTTCCTGGATTTAACAATGGGGATGCCCCTGGCAAGCTTACATTTTTCATTATTATGCCTGTATTTTGTTAGCAATGTCATAAAAATGAGGAAAAGGAAAGAAAAGCATTTGTGAGATACAGCCAAACTTCCCACACCTTTCTCTGTGTAGAGAAAGAGACACTGCTTAGCAGCACCATAATTCCTGCAGGTCCAGCAGATTCCACATGATATATGATAAAACTTTTTCTCGACTGCATAAACTAAGAAAACATTTTCTTAAAAGGAGAAGTTGGAAAAAATGAAGATGCTAGCAAAAAATATGTGGAAGTGAAAGTTGGAGGAATTGTGTGGCACTCACTGTTAGCTACTTCAGAAACTAGCATTTCACCTCTTCAACCCGTAAAATGCGAAATGCCTAAAATGCTTTGAATGGTGCCCAGAAGACCGTTTAATGCACGTCATTTGCTTAAGTCAAAGGTTCTGCTAAAATCCACGGAGAAATGCATACTTCAACACAGTTATTTTGAAAATAGATAAAATCCTCTATTCTCTGACAACTTTTTTCCAACACCAAAAGTAACACCCAGTATTTCTGTGAGAAAGGCCAAGAAAATACAAACTAAAAAATAGAGCCCGTTCAGCTTTAACACTGGCATGAATAACCTTAACAAAGAAAGGAAGACATACATGTGTAACTACTCCCTCTTCTCTCTCTATGTCTTCCTACAAACAAATGCTAACTCTTCTTTTAGAGGCATCACACATTTTAACAGACTTGGAGACAAAGAGTGATTTTTTACAATTTTACAATTACTAAGTGGTACTTTTAAATTATAAGTAAATGGCATTAAACAAATCCTCAGACCTTCCAAAGTTACCTTTCAGTAATGTCAAATGTCAGATGGCTCTAAAAGGAATTACTTATATTAAGCAGCATTTTGTATGACAAAACAATTCTCTAGCTTTGAACCAGCTAAGTCAATTGGTTGCATAAGGTGGAGAATTCCTTCTCTTTTATCACCAAAACAATTTCCTATTCTTGTTGTTAAATATATATACACATACACACATATGTATACACACATATGCATATGGTGGATCCAATTTTGGACTAGGAAAGATTCCCATAAAAGAAATGAAATTGATTTTGCAAATTAAAGAACAGGTCATTTGGATCAAATCTGTGTTCTTAATATTTGCATTTTTTGGTTTGGTTTTATATAATCCAACATTCAGTTTCATGTTCAGGTAATAAAATCATATATATTAAACGTGAGAAATTCCACTTTTGATGTTTTTGAGTGCTGATTCTTTTTTGCTCATAAAACTCATGCACATGTGATAATTTACAACAATATATCACCACAAACTACACAGATCTCCATGTCATTAGAAGAGTAACCTGGAAGGAAAAATGACAAGGCAACTATCCACAAATACATGAACACTACAAGATATTTAAACTTTTTTTTCTCTTTGGACTGAATTTCATTTTTGTAGGTTATTAAAAGTTCCTTTCCAAATCCCCTTATGTCCCAATCATATCCTCCTCTTGTCATCTGTCATTTGCTATCTTCAGAGCAGTCTTTGTTTCCCATTTGATCTATGAAGTTTCAGTACTTACTTGCTCTGAGGATGTTCTCCTTGCTGCTGCACCTAGATTGGACCTGCAGAGAGAGTACAGAGTCTATGAGCTACAGAAGTTAACTAGAATGCAAAATACAGATATATAATGGGCAAGCTCCTGGGATCTAAGACAGAGGCTACACATATTTCTAGCAATACTCTTACATACTCTACATGAGAGAAGTATATTTAAGCAGAGGGGTAGTAGCTGATGGTCAGAGAGTCTGACACAAGCAATTTGATTCCACCCCCCCTCCATAAAATACATGATGGCTTAAGGGCAGTAATAGAGTAAAAAAAAAATAAAGAATAAAACAGTGGTTAAAGTTACGTGTTAAGCTCCAGTTTTAAACAGAAAATCTGCATTTTCTTACACAATTGTAATTACAGTAACTTTGAATCTAGGTCCTCTTTTGTGAGTAGTCAAATTACTAACATAACTATATTATCATGACCTTTTTAAAAATTCTGTTAATGATATTTACAGGTGTTAAAGGCACCATTTAAAATACTCAGATTGTGTTGATTCCAAAGATGTTCTTTGCAATCGCATAAGCAACTTACAATTGTATAAACAGATCCTGGCCAGAGCCAGATAAATTTACTCAGTTGTTTCTGTTTGGTTAAAAAACCTGCTATGTTCATTATGAATTTTACAGTGAATTCTACTTTAAAAAGTGTGAGAATGAATGACAACTGGTTTCTCAACAAATCCTCTTCCTAGATGCTTAGCTGCCACTGTGCTATTCCATAAACACTAGTCACATTGTTCTCATATTCTAGTAACACTGAATATATCTAGAGTTCCATCTGTTTACCATACAGGTTTAAAAAAGAACTTTTTTTTTAAAGAGTATCAGTCCTGTAAAGACAACACAGCTTAAAGTTCATCTATACTGAAGCATCAGCTCTTGTTAATTCTTCTTGGGTTTGGGAAGGGAACACACTGTGTTATAACACTGAAGCCACAAGTTTTAAGATGAGCTAATCTGAACAGCAGTCTGTCTCCTGGCGGGTCAGCTGACTGACCTGGTAACAGAATAAACAGTTCTTTGTGTGGACAAAACTCCAGCTAAAATAGCCTTCACAGGCAGACAAACCTCTGAGACAGCATGAACAGAATTCTTCTATTTTTTACTTTATTGGCAAATGCGTTTCTAAATTTTAGTGAAAAGACTAATAAAGTAAAACCCCGCACACGTGTTGAAAGAAGTGGAATAGCACAGGTGACACTCAGGCTGTCATTGCTCTGCAGAACATTTGTCTCTGCTGAGAAAGTGAAGGAGCAAACCCAGATTATCTTTTAGACTACGGTTTCAATTTGCAGTTACAGAAAAATTGCCTTGAAAGTGAGTATGTATGACCTAACAATTGATGAAGAATGGTACACGCTCAACCCCAAAAAGTTGTTATGGGATAGGAACAGTCATTTAAGGCTCAAACTAACTGCACCCCAGCCTCTAAAACCTCTTTCTTCTGTTCCACAGCAGCTTGCCCCAAATGTATATTCACATAAAAATACTGGATTCTACAGTGCAACACAGTCTACTTATTGTAATGGAATAACTTATGGAAAGTAATGTTGCAACTTAGAGCGGGTTATGGAGTCCTTCCCTGAAAAAAACTGTTGTTTAAAAAAAACCCACCACAAACAGAAAAAAACCAAACCCTCCCTCCTTCCCACCAAAAATACTATACAAGAAAATTGCAAACAAAATATTAATGATGCCCAAATTTGGCCCAGAGTTGTTTTACCAGATTTCAAAGGCATAACATGAACTCTCTTTGGAAGAAGCAAATATTTAACTCTAATTTACTGAAGGACAATTCTGGACCAAAAAGATGGTATAATGGTAAGAAAGAAAGCACAAAAGAGAAAGAGGCACAGACTCAAGAGAGAGAGAGAGAGAAGCAGGATGGACGTGGCAAGGCAGAAGATGGTGTGTGCAGAAGGAGACATGGGCCTACGTGTGTAAGACTACTGTTAAAAATGGAAGAGGCTCTCTTATTTCTCACTGAAAACCATATGAAAAGAGAAAACGAGGAATGGGCCTGCTGCAAAATAACCAAGCAATTCAGCAAACTGTGGAATGAAACTCAGTGAGGTAACACAGTCCTAAACAGCAAAAAAACCAAAAATACAAAACACAAACATTTGAAACAATCTACTAAAACAAACTAAGTAAAATATGTGATCCAAAGGACACAGATAAAAGCTACTAGAGAAGGAGGAAAAATGTTAGCAGACAAAGACAGTGCTAAAGAAGTAAAATGGAAGTCAAGAGAGAGTCTTCAACAAAGTGGAGGAACAGAAGGAGCCCAAACCCATAGCGCAAAGCAATGTTTGCGAATGGAAAACAGCTCCTTTGAGCAGTAATAGTTACTCTCGAGTTGTAGCCTCTATTCCTCCTCAGTTCATCTTTAAGCCCTTCCAACCTATAGTGGAGCTAGTGTATGGACAAAAACAAGAGATTTATAATGAACAGAGCAGCTGAGATTTGCAGATCAAATCTTCTAATATAAAAAACGTGCTGACAAAGTTTTGCTCTTACAGTGTCCAAATGACAATGGCAACAAAAGACAGCTGGCTTCACACACAGCCTCTTATAGGTCATTTTTTTTAATTCTGTGCACACAGAGGACTTGAAATTTACTTTTTTGATTTCTTACACCCAGCCTACAGTTTCCATGTAAACACTCACCTGATGGGCAACATATGCAGTATGAGAAATAATTTGCTTCCCACAAATTTTAAAAGCAGCTGTGGAAGAGGAATCCATGATAATAAAATAAAAGGCTTGATCAGCCAGACTTGATCGTTTCCCAACCTACGCTCACAGCTGCAGAATACAAACCATGTTTTAACATAACTGACATAAAAATTAGTTATTACATAATACTCCTGCTTAACATGAATCGCACATCAATATCCTAAATGTTATTTTTAAACAAAACTGCAGTAAAATATGATTTTGAACAGAACCCACCAGTTTTCTAACACATACAGTTTTAGAACAATGGAGCTTTGTATAAATAGGGTCATGTCCAACCCCTAACATTCTATGATTCTATGTGCTTTAAGTGCCTTTTATCGTATTCATTATTTGAATGTTTTAGTACTTTGTTATTTGTGACATGAAAAATCTGTATTCTTTCTGCAGCTACTGGTAAGTAGAGAATCCATACTACATTGCATATAGTACCATGACTGACTGAGGCGAGTAATTAGTAGCATTATTTACTATAATTCTTCTAATTCGCAGGTAGTTATATAGAAATAACAACCTATGGCTGTCTCTCCTTTCCGAAGGAAAGCATAGATTTATTGTTTGTCCATTCTACAGCCTCTTGGCTCACGATGTACTTTGGCAGAAGATACAGTGGGCTACCAGCCAGTACAATTCTCCTCCATAGTTCAGGTCGAATGTAACCAAACCCAAAGCATTCAATTCATATTACTCTGGTTTTTTAAGCAAATTAGATTTTATGCTCTTTAAAATGTAATTTCATCATGCTGGAATGTAGAGTAAGCTTTCTCCCATAGGCTGAAGGAGTAAACAGAATGTGAAATAAAGTACTTAAAATTAAATTAAGGGAATGGTAAAACAAAGAGTCTTGCTGACAATTTCTATCTATCAATCATGATTGGTCTGAAAAATGAAATCAATGACTAATAGATTGGATTTATTTAAACCTACATGGTATGTTTTGCTGTAAATAAAAATCAGTCCACAAAAATTCTTTTTACAAGAAAAATAGGAAAAGACACAAAGAAAAGTTCATGCTACAAGTGAAAAATTCATGTGAATAATAAAGCAAAAAAAGAAAACTGAAAAACCCTTTAACACTTTACCGTGACTGTTAGGAACGGTTAGAGAAATTACTTACCTTTTTTAAGTCATAACAAGATTAGCACAGAGTATTAAGTCAGCTCTTCATTATGGGAGGTACAATTAAAAGCCATCGGTTATAATAAAACAAATTGCTACACAAAGATGAAGAGTTTCCAGCCCAATATGAAAAGCTAACTCTTACGGGAGTACATTTCAACTCAATTTTACAACACGAAGAACAATTCAGAACAATGACATTGAAACATGAGTTACCACCAACAGAAAGAGCCCATTTCTCAGGAGCACAGAGCCTGTAGGAGGCTAACCCATAATCTTTATCATTTATGGGAAAGCACATCGCTCCGCTTTTAGGAGAGCATGCAGAACGTGGAACCACCAGCAGAAACCCCAACACACACACATAGGCACAGAGGACTAAGGTACAGCAAAGGGAATGAGCTCGCCAAGCTGTAATGAAGGAAGCAGGGTAGGCAAAGCACAGCAGCCAGGAACAATTCAAGGACTCTTTTCCCCTCATGGTCTCAAAAATGCCAGGCAGGTCTGCTTGGGAGGTACAGCACCTCCCACAGCTTACTGCCGGGGAGAAACTGCCTAACTCACAGAACCTCGCCTTGAAACTTCAGCAGTTTCATCAAGACAATTTATTGCATGTGATGTGGGAAAGTGTGCTGCTGCTGCCACTTTTTTCTAACTGGGATTTATTAGTAATTACACGATCTGAGTTCTCCAAAATATGCCCTGTGCACAAGCCATTTGAAAGGTCTCTCAAATACCTGCCCGCTTTAAATAGATTTAAAGTCACAAATGATCTGACTTATAACTGTAGGGGTTTGCATGGTGTCTCTTACTTAAAATACCTTTTTTCCCTCGAAAGTGCAACATACATTAATCAATATCTGTAAATAAACACATACAATAAAACTAAACCACGAATAACAATGTCTCAAACTAGTGTAATAATACTGTAAAAATTGATTTTGGCCTGTTACTCTAAGCAGTATACATACGGTTAAACTAGGAGCAAATTGAAAGATGTAATGGAATACATTGGTTGGTTTAATCAAATTTTTTTTTTAAAAAATCTAATCTTATGAACAGAGACAATTGCCTTGATTGAATTAATTTGGAATATAAAAACAAGGTTGTTAAAAAGATTTCACAGGAAAAGTATATCTGGAATTGCATACTTCAGAAAACATTTAACAAAGTATTTGGGGATTAAATAATCCTATTACAAGATGCAATCTTCCTGTTTTAGGAATGCATCCCAGTTCAAACAGCACTTTTACACTGAGCTTAATATGCAAGGTCTTAAGTGTATGCTTTACACCCATCTAAATTAGGACTAGAGTGAGTTCAAAACTACAGGATAGTTTTTTTTGTTATACTGAGAACACTTCTGAAAAGGAAAGGAAAGAGCTCAAGGAATTTGATAGCATAGACATTACACATAAACGCATTTTTAAAAAGAAGCAGCACTGTTGGTAGGATTCTCCTCACCAAAACGTAAATATGAATAATGTATTATTCTACAATTTCAGAACACATGAAATTACTCATTTGGAGTCAGTGGGAAGAAATAAGCAAAAAATCATTTGAAGCCAAAATCAGTTTATGAGAAGATTTTTACCACTTATTGTTAAGCTTGGTAGACTGGACACTGAACAAAACTCATCTTCAAATCTTGAATATGCCTTTATGTCTTCATGCATATATTATTGAGTTCTCTTTTCTGAGGTTTTTTAATCACCTACACTTTACATGAAGGTATACTGAATTTTGATCATTGTTTTCCAGTAGACTGTGAACACATACATGGAATTTTATGGTCAGATTACAGTCCATCCTAACTATTGCTGAAACAGGACAGTGGCAGTTGATTGATGAATACACAGCAGAAACATGAGGGCTGAATTGGTTCCTTTTACAGGAGGAGTATACAAAGAAAGATATTGTCCAATGTTTGAAAGAAAATGAAAAGGCAAAGGGCCGTTTTCTGGGATGCAAATAAGATGCCAGTTAGTCCTTGCCTTTAAACAGAAACTGACCTCATCCTGGACATGCAAAATCAATACATTTATTATTAGAAGAGGGTTCAAACAAAATATCACACATCACTAAAACTGCAAGCTGAATGCCTCACTGAAGGAGAAAACAGGAAGAACTATGATACATACAGCAAAAAAGGAGATAAAATAGTAAATCTCTTGTCAGAAAGCAAGTGGGAAAGCAAACTTGCTGCTTCGAACTGGCAGCACAGGTTGATAGCTGAGAATAAAAATAGGCAAAGAGAAAGGAAGCAGTTCTTATTTTTTCACTAGAATTTCAATGAGACTTTTACATTTGTATGAAAAACAATAGGAGCTGGATTTTGTGTTCTTAACCTTATGGAAAAGCACACAGATAGGCTGTATGAATAACACTGGAAAGATAGCTAGTTTCTGTGATATTTTAGGGGCTGCTCAGGGCTTATTCAAGGTCATACTGGCTTTGTTCAGGGAAGCAGTATTAATTATAATACCCAAATATGGAGAGGATATGCATCTTGTGTGAGCTAAAGTCCTTTTATCTTTTAATCAAGACATAAAAATTATTGCCAAATAGTTTGCGCACAACCTCCATCAGATATTTCTAACCTGTGCTAACCAACTTCAAGTGAGGTTTGTAAGACACAAGAAATCTCGACGAACATTGCACTTGGGAAAATCAAAAGTTCTAGTACTTGTATTATTAGCTGTGAACAAGATCTTTTATTTGTTTGAATGGAAATCTTAAACAGTCCCCAAATGCCCTGGAAATGTTCTCCATTTTGAGAAGCAGATAATCTAAGTAAAGGCAGAGAGAATTAAGTTTCTTTCCAAAAAGACGCAAGAGAAAGATGCCTGTTGCCATTGTTGTTTGCCACAGAAATGGGATTTATTTGCCTGTTTTCATACAGTCTCACACCCTGGCATTTTGACTGATGAATCACTTAGCCTTACAAGTGTATGCTACACGTCTGAGTTGTATCCTATCTGACCAGCATTAAGACTTTTTAAACTCCTTGTCCATTCCAGTTCAATCAGCCTTTTAAGCTGCTGTCAATCAGATGGACTAAGAATACATAAATGATGTATAGAAATCCTTGTCCTCAAGCACACCATAAATTACTCTCTAACCCTTGACACACGCTAATAAGGGTGAAATTTTAATGTTTTATTTCTATTACACGTATTTTGTTTTTAAATGAAATTTCAAACTATTTTCATATTTCTATTTCTTAACCCAGTAACAGTCAGTTTCAATGCAGCATTAAAATAGTGAAATTTCCACATTGCTATAAAAAGAGAAACTATGTAGAAAATATTTTTCTGGAAAGGTGTGATCCTCAAAATCAGGATTTTAAAATAAATTATTCAAATATAAGCAAACAAAATTGGCAAGCTGAAGTGAAACATAACATTTAGGAAATATCAGATCAATGTTACGTGTGCAATTCTTATTCTTCCTTTGACATGTAGGCATTATGATTTCATCACAATTATTTTCAGCAGGGCTTCTGCATGAGACAAGATAAGGCTATTTCATTTTAATTTCCCTGTTCAAAACTAGTTTCATGTTTTACATACTAAACATTATCCAAACTCTTCTGAATGGGGAATTATTTAGTTCTTTATAGAGTTCTCTGTTGTGCTTGGTTCTACAATATAAAACATCCTAGCACACAAGAAGGAATTTATTTTTACACATCTTTGTGAAGCAGATGGATGACTTTATTTTACAAATGGGAAACTGAGACCCAGAGATATGTAGACTAAAATTAACCTGACATGCCTACAGCTGGACTACAGAATGCAAAGCCCCTCAGCTGCCATTTCCTTCAACTGCCTCTGGAGGGCTCAGCATATGTGAACATGCCTCACTATGTGTCACAAGAAGGACACACAGCAAATGAGTACCCCTGAAAATGGTGTAAGAAGTTTTTCCAGCATGAAACAAGAATTTTGCATTAACGTGGAGACTGAAAAAGCAATACAGTCTTCCATGGTACCCATTCAGGGCCCTCTGCTATGGCACCGTCTTTTCGGTTCCAGCAGACAGCTACGTCTCCTGATCTGGAAGCAGAATAGCTGTACTCGCCATTCACCCCATCTGCTACAACTGGGAAACAGTTCGATGTTCTTGATATCTAGTAAGTGTCAAAATCTGGATAAATGTTGGTGGGGAAGGAACAAGGGCCTATTTGGAACTCTTAGCTTCTGCTGCTTTTGCTCCAACCTGGTCTGAGGACTACGGGCCTCCATCCCTTTGATCCCAGGTCTGTGGAAGTAAAAAACCATCTCTCCATTGACCTTCAAAGGATTCTGAATCAAACTTGTAATTGCTAACAAAGCCTACGACCCACATTTCATGCTTACAATCTCATCTTCCTGTAAGCTGGCTACATGGGTAACATTCCTTGCATTTCTATGTGAAAAGAATATGAACACATGGAAACAGTAACAATAAAACCAAAACAACGATAAGCTTCAAAAGCCACCAATCAATGGACCAGTCAATCTTCAGGCCTAAAGAGTTAGCAAAAGGCCACCAGTCAATTTCTTATGTCTTTAAAGCATCTTTAAAGTTAAATTTCAGCTTTTTCCCTTGCTGCTTGCCAGTAATTTTGATTGGAGATTTTTATAGTTATTATCGTACTAAAGTGGATGTTGGGACTACCTTTTTAACTGCATGATCAGGAACAGAACATACCTTTCCCCATGTTCTCTGATCACTACTTCTGTCCTGGCATAACTCCAAAGTAGTTGATTTTAGTTAAGTTTAACTTTTTTATTTGAGCTAGGAGCATCAAAATTTAAGGGCTTCAAGTATAAGAGTAAGTAAGAAAGTAATGGGTAACTACAATCTTATATACAGTGTAATATTATAGTCCCTGATGCATAAAGTATTCAGTCAAAACCTCAGACTTGTACACTTTCAAGTACAAAAATGAATAAAGCCCTTTTAAGTAAACATTCAAACTAGCGAGCAACAACTGTAAGGAAAATAAAGATTCATTCTGTGAATCAATCTAAGCAGTAAACCATGAAGAGGTCAGTTTCTGGCTTTGAGTTGAGGCAGAAACACGGACTATCTTCCTCTGAAGAGAATCTTTAAACTGAAATCATATTGATCATGGATGAACAACGTGATGATTTCAGAGGGTTCATAAGCTACGGAAAGGAGAGGCTGCAATCCAGCAAATGCTGAGTACTATACTGTCAAGTACAAGTTAGAAATCTTTTTTGAAAGCAATCAGGAATAGAAATGCACAAAGAGGACTTGCATTTAGGATTTTGCTTTGAGGCTCAAAGGCTCAAAAGGATAAGACTCCTTTAGTGCTGTCTTGAATTTGGCAGTCTGGATTGCAAGGTCCAGCACAACAGCAACCACCAGCCTCCCCACAGCAGTTATGTGCCTGAGAACAGGATATTAATTTGGCTGGGCTTCTAGCAGCACTGAATCTTGGAAACTCATAGAAGAGAAAAGGATATGGAAAATATTGTGTATAAGGACATTGTTTCGCCCTTCCATCTCTGAAATTAAAAACTTCATGACAATTACGCTTAGCAAAAAACCTTGTTTCTGTATTAGAAAACTGCATTTGAAAACCTGCAAACCCAGGAAGATAACGTAGGGAGCACTGACAGGAACCCACTGGCATTTGAGCTATACGTCACTGATACCGACACTGCCATGTGCATCTAATTTGATTTCCATGTTTTAAAACAGATGCTGTCCACTAGAGATATGTGTATATTACATGACACGTACGGCATTTTACATCAGTGATTATTCCAAAAGCCATAATAACAATGTAACAGAAGCTTTGATCTACTTCGATTTATTATTCTTCCAGACTCTAGACCATTTTTTCATAGATTCTATTACTGAAGCTGACTCTGAAGAGTTTGCTTTGGAAGCTGAACCGAGAGAGCAGTTGCCCTGAGTTACTGGTGTAACAGAACACAAACTGGCTTTTCAAACAAACCGATATAAGTAGTAAAACCCAAACAAATAAATACTACACGTTTTATGCTGGTGAGCAGCTGGCAACTGGATTTAAAAAGAAAACTGTCTGTCCAGAAAAGAAATGTCACAGTTACATCAAATCAAGTCAGTTTTGATGCCATACAGTCTAAGGTATGGTATAGCACAAGAAAATTGGAAAAAAAATCTTTGCTTAAATGGATGTAAATATAGAGAAACAACGACAAGACTGACTTTGGAAAACACAACGGTAGGTTACATATATGAGTCTAAACTATAACCAATCAAAAGAAAAATTATATTCACAGCTCTCTGACTTTATCTAATTTGTTTCATAAAGGGCTGTGTATCTCTACCACGAGGCAGAAAGAAATGTCTCCCTATTTTGTGGAAGAAGAAGAAAAATTCAGAGATTGTCATTTCAAATAGATACATAAAGACTTGTCTTGAAACAAAAAGCAAAGAACTTTACAGTTCCAAATGGGGAAGTATGGAAATGCAAAGCTATTTTCTATAAATAAGGAAACTAGAAAACTCGCTTCTCATAAATTTTTGCATTTTAATGTGCACTGAGGAGGAAGAAACAGTCTCTTAACCATCTTTAGTACTAAAGAAAAAGACTGAGTTACTTGCTGCATTTTGAAAAGTATATTATATAGATTACTTTAACCTAGAGCACTGAAAAAAAATCTTCTTGTGTCTCCGAACAGACTTCTGAAGTCAACTGCCTGTTGCAGGAAACAGTATTTCCTCTTGTTCTCTGAACACTTAATTCCCTGTACTGGCCCCTCTGTTCTTGTATTACCAGGTAAGATGATACAAGGCTTGATGTTTTATTAACACTGCTAAGTATACAATCGAATCCCATCAATCAGTATGCAGCTAATACATATTCCAAAACTATTTTCATGGAAATAATGTACGTTGTGGGAGAGAAAACTAACACAAAACTTGGCAGATCTTTTACAAGGCATCAATGTTCTAACTACTCAATGAGGCTAAATAAAACATATGACAAGGTACAAACCTGTCTCCCTCTTTGAAAAACTTCACTTTTTATTTTTTATTTTTTAGAAAGCAGAGGAGAGCACTGCAGTATACATTTCGCTGCCACTATACTTTCAACAAGCAGATCAACAGGATTCCTTCATTACGCTTTTAGCCAAACACATAGCACATGCAGAAGCCAAAGGAGAGGGAGAAAAGAGCGAGAGATATTGATTGATTGATTGATGTTGGTAATAAAATAGTCTGAGATACAAATGAGGATAAAAAATGGGGCCATTGCATAATACTACCTAAGTGTAATTTTATAAATTAGGAGATCATGGACCTTCATTGGTGAATCTGTTAGCTTTATGTTTTGTAAGGTATTTTTAAGCTACAAACTGAAATGAGAGTACTTCTAAAAATGTAAGTGAAGTCAATCTAATTTAATAACTCCTTAAGTGAACTACTGCTATCAAAACCCCCAAATCGCTGTGTTTTGTGACAACTGGGTAATAAGTAAATTATAGATATATTACACAAATACTATACTGCACAACTGCTAAATCAGCATCATTCCTAATTAGTATTTCTACTCTTAGAAAAATCATTTAAGGACTCTCGTTAATATTTACAGAAATTAAAAGCATGAAGCTAACTGGTTTTCATGAAAGGGGAATAACTTTATTGCATATTGTGAAACTAAAAGAGAATATGAATTAATATTTTATCATGGTAGTATTTTATAACATTAAAGCTTTACTTCTTCTGCCACGAGAGATTCACTTTTTAAGGAAACTCACATTGATTTGATTAAACTGAACCAAAGACAGCACCTCATTCTTGACAAGCAGAATTGTGAAGGTGCTGACTGGGGCTAAGCAAGTATATAGTATTACTATCCTATAATACCTGGAGTTCAACAACTGTGAAAACCTTTCTGTAACTAAAGGTAAGTAGAAGTTTTTTTAAAACTTTCTGCTCATTCCTCTCAAACAGGCATCAGTTGATCACATTGACAGTTTCACCAGTGCAACTGGTGACAACAAAAAGCAACAGGTGAAAAGTAGCTTTTCCTAATTATTCGACTCTGAGATGCAAAATTCAAGGATGTTTTCTACGAAAAAAAAGTCAGGCAGTGAGTTCTATCTCAAATTTTTCATGGTGTGGAATACACGGATCCCAAGTTTATCTTTTGCGGGAAGACCTTTTACTTCTTCAACCAAAGACCTTCTATTTAACAGGAGGAAAAAAAATCTCTGATAGTACACTCACTTTCCTTTTCCAAAATCATAGCTCCAGGATTGCCAATTAATCCAATTCCAGAGCTTTTTGCAATTAAAATGATAAGGAAATTTCTTATGAAGAATCTACAACATCTATTTCTAAAAAACAGATTTCAAAAATTGTTTGTATCAGTTGGGGTTTTTTTTTAATCTTTTGTTGTACCTTTGTCAGAAGGCATGTTCAGCTGAATTCCCACAGTACTGATTCCATTTCTCTCGCCTCTTTGTTCGTGGTGTCCTCTGAAGGTCCAAAGCTATTTGGTGATGACTTGGGCGTACAAAATTAAGAAGCTCTGAAATCGGTGCTTAAAAATCAGCTTAAGAAAAATATTTTGTTGGAATAAGAACCACAGAAATAGGTGTAGACACAAGAAACAACCTTGAGATCCTGTCAAAAATGCGGTCTGTTTATCCCCCTGGATAGAAGTCATCATGCAATATAACATTACTCCTTTTCTCCCCCTTGATCAAAACTACTGTCAGGCTTTTGGACTTGATTAAACAATACCTCAGTTTGGGAGATCTTCTATCGTAACACTTAGAGGTCAGGATATTGTTTACTCATGGCAACCTTTCCCAATTTCCAAAATAAGAGCAGATGACTGAGCACTGCTGGATATTCATCCTGATATTAAGCTGCATTTCTAAATGAAGAATCTCTTACAAAGTAGAAACTACACTACTTATGGATTCATTTATGGACGCCAGAGAATCTCGAATCCCTCCATGCCTCTTCAAATAGCTACAATTGCCAGGGAGATCTTCAGTTTCAATTTATTAGTTCCTTTGGATCTGTCACTAGCTCAAATGGTCTGTTCAAAAATATGCAGGATGATATCCTGCCACCACAGAAGAACACATCTTTTTCTTTTGTTTTATTTTTTTTACATCTTCAGTTTGCAGTTTAAAAGAAGGCAGTCTAGGTCTTTCACTGTATGTTTCATATGCATGAAATTCTGATCAGCTAGAAATTTTTTAAGTGTATCACAAGATCCAGTTCACCAGGCAGACAGGTTATCTACGTTTTAGATATGAAGATCATCCCTTTGGACAGAGTACAAAGGATGAATTGCTTGTACAGTCCTGCAGTGCCACCTTGATACTTCAGCTAGAAGACTCTTTACAACAAATTGCAAAGCCATCCTTTGTGGACAGCGTTCACTAAGTTTTGACGAAGTTAATACACCATTTTTCTTCTACAGTTGCAGTAGAATCTAACTATTCCTAGGTCACTAATTGGTACTACAGCCTGATGGCTTTGGAGAAGGCAAAATAGTTTTCAGAATCTGATCAGGCAGGAGACCCATACCTGTTGACCAGCCACAATATCTTGGTTTGTATTTCTTTTGAAGACAGTGATCCCACCAGAATGTGAAAAAGGACAAATGGCTGAAGTTGTAAGCAAAGCAAGAAGAGTCCAGTTTCCCTGAGAGTGGCTTATTTACTTCATAATCCATAAAAGCATGCTCACCATTTTTACTGATGTTAAACTATCACAGCTGGATTTTTTTGGAAACCAAGTGTCATCAAACTGAAATGCCTGTTGATTCAGTGCTTTTTCTTAATTTCATACAGATCATTCAGAAGAATGGCTGGTTGAGTGAGGATGGCATTTGTCTTGCATCTGTAAGCACTAAATTTCTTGCTCCTATATTAGCTTAGAAAAGAAGTGCCTTTGTAGGTGTATGAGTATAGCATTACTTATTTATTCCATATTGGTGTTTTGATGCTAATCATGTTAAAAACAGTGAGGCTTTCATATAACGCAGTAACGAGCTGTATCAGTTACTTTTAAGAATACATACTTGATTATTTTTAAAATGACTTGTCTCCTGGTGGAGCCAGACAGCAACTATTTATCTATGACAGAAAAATTAGTCAGCAACTTTCTCCTTACAAACTTTTTTATTAGATCTTTCGCCTGTTCGTATACTGAAACTAGAAAAAATCCCTACTTTCTGTTACTAGGGATAAGGAAGTGCTATGAATGATTGCTTGAGTAGCTGAAGCTTTTGAGAACACATTAGACACACATCTGCAAGGCATTGTTTACACACAGGTCTTCCTGCTTAGGGACAAAATGACTGAGTAGGTGAGATCCTTATGTTTGATTTTGTGTAGTGCCGATAAACAGAATATTCATATCAGATCTTGAACTTGGCCCACAGTGTGAGATAGAGCAAGCTGACATCTTTTAATGAGATCTTATCAACTTTAAGGGATTCTTTTAAAATTCAGAATAAATAACTGTATGTGCTCAAGGCTGATTGAGTATTGAGGAAAACCTCAACTCCATCCTTTCAATACTCATCCATTAAGCAATTATAATAATATGCTGAAGCCTAATCTTTACATAGTGGGTCATGGCAATAATTTGACAATATTTTACAAACTGTGTTTTTATCCCATGATGCTGTGAATTCTAGCTTATCTTGTCTTTGTCTTTTTCTCCCCCATCCTAATTACAACTGAACGTACTTTTCTTCTCAATTCTTGCTAAGATAATACTATACCTTAGTACTATTAATGGGAATTAATAATGAACTTCAGATATCATAAGCCCACCTATATCTAGAGATAGATAGCAATCATTATGTGATGGCCATCTTTATAGAGTTTTTCCAGATTCACTGGCTGAAAATGGGTCAGACTAACCAGTGAAGCATGTTGCAGCCTGACTATCTCTAAGTTTATTATTTTTATTTCAATGTAAGAGATAATGAAGGACGCTTTTATTATTTAATTAATGTTCATATGTTATGTAGCAGTTGCCTAGCTAGACTACATATCATGGTGGTCCCAGACAGGTACAGTGATTTTAAAACCACGCTGAACATGGTTGCAGATTGATCATGCAAAATCTGTCCCCCCCAGCTGATTTTTCCCCACTTGTGCACAGTGCAATGCAAAAAAAAAAAAAGAACAAAAAAATAAAACCAAAGAAGTGTGATGGGCGAGCAGGTCGACTGTGTGAGAGAACACGTGCAAAATATACCTCAGAAACACTATAGGTGGATGAGCACGAAGGGAGCCGAGCCTGGTTGTGCAGTGGGGAAAAGAAAACAGAGTTAAAAAAGAAATGGTGGCACAGTAAGGGTCTCAGCAGGTTTTCTGTATAGGTGGTTCCAGAACTGAGATAGTAGCAGGGGGTTCATTAAGTTTCCAAGACCAGTTATTTCAGAAACTCCAAATTTATGCTTTTTAAGGTGGAAGCTTCTTAAATTAAAAAAAAAGAAAAAAGTATTGTATTCACAAAATAATTAAAACTAATGATGAATCTGAAGACAACTATCAATTCTTCCTCCTCTAAACAAATGACAACGCTACCCTTCAGACAATAAGATATTCTAGGATGAAGCTTTACTACTCTACCTCATTTAAAAATATTAGTTTTAGTCTAACTCTGCAAAGGGTACCATGTGAAAACCTACTCCAGGCCCTGTTCTTCCCTGTATACCTTTATGTTTTCAGATGCTCTGAACCAGCATTTTGACAATGGAGGTTTTCTTCAACCTCACTGCCCCAAACACCAGAATAACTTGCAAAGTTAAATGACTTATGGCCAGATATAGGTCAGTAGAAATCTGCAGATTATGTCCCTAAGCAATATAAAGTGCTGTGATTCTTGAGGGTCACTGTCCACTGTCGAAAGCCTTCAGCATAAACACAAGTTAATCAGTAACACTACAGCTTTACTGATTGCTTAGAAACGCTTTGTTTATACAAGATACAAATTCTTCTATATTAATCACTCAGATATAACTTGAGTATTAAAAGGGGACTCTCCAGTTTTCACAGGATTTCTTTTTACAAATATGAAAATACTTTCTTTGGTTGAGAACATTTCATGTTTTGATTACAAAGAGTAGTTTTGAGTTTTGTGTTTGTTTTTTTTTTCCCCTTAACTTTTGTTAGATTAATAATGATCTGATGACAACTGACTGTGAAGAAAGAGAAAAGCAGTCTAATAAATTAAATTCAAAAAGACACAGTTCTTATAAATGCATTTAAAAAATCCTCTTGATTTTTCTTTCTAGTGGCAAAAAAAGGAATTATCAGAAATGCCAGCAAAACTTAGATTCACAAAATTACTATCCATACAGCAATTTGGGTACATTAGTGGTAATGATGAACACAGGAAGACTTTCCACATAAATTATTAGTGACCACTTGCTGACTTAGATATGATGGCCTGAGAAAAGAACATTGTACTCATAAAATGTCTCTCATGAATACTCTCTAATCTCAAATGTGTATTTCATAATACTTCATTGCAATATAAAATATCACTTCCAGGAACATTCTACAGTTGTATTTGTCTGTGTTCATTCATGTCTCCATTATATACTTCTATACAGCTCTTTCTTCACTGAAACGTTTTTAATATTCTGAAAATATTTTTGTTCCTTTCTGGCATTGTGTATCTCATTTGTTCTTGTAGATAACATTTCTAGAGGGAAACTGAATCACTTTAGAACATTTTAAATGTTCACACACATGGTACTTTCTTCACTTGATGAAATGCTGTCTTACAGTTAGATGATTTGTCGAATGATTAAGTCACAAATTGAAAATTCCTTCAGACAAAGAGTAGAAAATGCAGTTTTAAGAAATCAAATATTATGCTCAAATAGTCTATTCTGTAAAAAAATAATTTAAAAATGAGAACTCCTTCCGAGAGAGCAAAAACCGTTTCTAGAAATATTGCTCTGAAAGCTTTCTAAGAAAGATAAGGTGTGTTTTTACCCAGAATCTGGGTTCTGCTATTCACCTAACACTTCTGGATGAAGCTCATCCTGTCTACCCCTCACCCTAACTTAACACGGGGTACACTAGACACTTGGGTACTTCTTTAATCTTCTCTTAGATAACTTCTGTTAAGTAGAATGCTATTACTTTCCCTGTCAAATTATCTTGTGATCTAATGATCCATATTTTCACTGATGTCTCGGCTAAACTTATCATCTAACTGCAGTCACTGCTTTCTTGCTAACTAGTCCCATTTTTGAGCAACTGCCTGAGCTCAGCATTTTGTACGTGTATTACTTCTGTGTTATTAAAATTAAATGTCAACACTTTTCCAAGATCCTTTGATGATTCTGCAACTATCACCAACTGTGCTTACAATTTGTTGTCATATATGAACTGCAGCAACTGTTTCCTCTTGAGAAAGGGAGCAGCTCTCCTTATTCTGTATGCTACTGGACAATCCATATATATGACAGTAGGTGAAAATAACGTGCTAATAATATTTGAGCTGTTGGGCTCTTTTCCCCCATGAACATTCTAGTTAAGGGGCCACGTTGCCAGTCACAGAAACTCCCCACTGTGAGAATGATTTTAAAAGAGCATTGCCCATTTACACCAACTGAGAATCTGGTTCAAAGGCTGCAAGTGCAATTTGTTGTTGGTCTGAGGGCCTTACTGGTTAGACTCAAATCTTTAATAGTGGAATATTAAAACCAGGAATAAAGGCCCTGTAAATGTAATCCTTCATCATGATCAAAGAAGGCAGGTACTTTAAGATAGAACATTGCAGGCAGGAGACTGCAGACTCTGAGAGATACAGCTCTGTATGAAAAATGATAATCCCGGTTTCACTAAACATGATTAATCATGGATAGTATTTGGCTCCTGTTATGAATTCTGAGCACGTTTTTCTTGAACAAAACCAGAATCATAGATTTGGAACCATGCTGGACAAAAGCTACATAAAAATTGTTTGGCATACTATTTAGGATCTCTGTGTAGAATGTCCATATTTAGATTTATTTTTTTTTTGATGGGTTTTCAGTAATATTTTTCTGCAGAATTTAAACTTGCATTTGAAATTCTCACCTGCATATTAAAAAAAAAATTCTCAGAATACAGATTGAAGCAGTTAGGTTAATGGATGGACTCGATGGTCTTAAAGGGCTCTTCCCATCTAGATGATTCTGTCTATGACTGTGAATTTGAGCCGAATTCCACACTTTCACGAAGGTATCAATTTTAGCAGGTATTACGAGTTCTAAAATATAAACCAGTCAGCTGTTTCACTGTTCCTCATCTCAGTAGCTAATGCACTTACTTCCTACTGCTGCATTAATTTGAACAGCAGAGGAATGCTAACATGTCTAAGTGATAGAAGACTAATTTTTCTAAACAATATTTAAATTCAGATTCAAACACTGGTCTCTGGAAGGGGTTAAAAGATTAAGCCATGAAAAGAACTAGAAAAGCTGCAAGGAAGATGGATGAAGATCTCAAGAAAAAATGGAAAAACAAATTTCAGGTCAGGATAACTTTTTTTGTAAACAGTTACGTTACTGCTCATATTAAAACGAAAAGTACTCAGACCCCCAATCTGCTTAATTATCTCGAATTTTCATGTATGTTTTCAATGTAATTTCATTTTAGATATCTGTAAGGCTTTCTAAACTTTTGGCGGAATCCAGGATATTCTGCAGAATTCCAGTGTTTCCCATATATTTCCAGTGGCCTTGGAATTTAATCTGGAAAGCATATCTTTGCAATTCATTCTGGAACAAAGGTTCCACCTTAATAATAAACACAGTTTACACAGTTGTGCAACAGCATTTCATTTGCACTTATAGGGCTGGCCATCAGATACTATATGCTCCCCCTCCCACACCATTCAATACATTTCCCACTTTGTAGGAGTATTAACAACTTACATCTACAACCCCTTTCCAAAAGCAGTATGGAAAAGATGAAAATAATTTTAAAGATGAACTATCAACAGACCCCTCATTAGTTTCTTTTCAATTGTCCACTATTTAGCAAGGATTTGTTCTTTTTGATCAGTGATTTGTCTTTTACAATGTTGCCTTATCTGACCCATTCATTATTACAGCACGAATCAGAGCAGCAGTGATAAATCAGCAGATTTTAGTTACATGGTATTATATGTGCAATGTGTCCCGTTTTAAGAAACTTGAAGGGCATATGCAGAATATATGGAACATTTCTTAGTTAACAATCTGACCACCTCAGTTGCACTGTGTATGTTATAGCCACAAAGTAACAGCTAAAGTGGCAAGAGAAACAGGACAATTTCATGACAACTAATTTGTCACGGCTAATGTGTCCAAAGCTTTTCATTTGAAATCTTTCTCCATGTGAAATTCCGTGAAATAATTTGTAATCAAAGCACCTTGTGTAGTACAAAGTTTCATGGCATATTTTTTTTCTGGCTTTACATTTTTTCACTAGCACTAAATCATGAATTTAAGAGTGAAGAGTCTAAAATAAAAGAGCATGATTTTTCTTTATTATTTCTAATAAATGTGACCTGCCACCAAATTCGAAATATCACACAGTTAATACCCCCAAAAACTTAATTTGCAAAGATTTGCCAGGGAAAAGATACAGTCCTTTAATCAAATTCATTTTATAGAAAGCTACAATATATTAGCAGCTCAATATCCTTGTATTTGACCTGCAAAAGATTATAAACTCAGGGATTTCTGTTTGACAATGAGCAGAAATCAACTATATGTCAGACATATAGCTGGATATGCAAAAGCATCCAAAAAGGGTAAAAATGACCAAATTCATTACCATGAGCAAAATCATCTCGCACTATATGACTATAGTGGATTATGCATTAGAATGACAGTGCTGAGAATGACAGCAGTCATAGTGTATGGAAGACACAAACAGGACATGAATCTAAATAAATTATTCCGAGAATCTTCACTGGATGGATGTGCAAAGGGATAAATGGTTACTACCTTTCACATCTATTATGCTCACAACTGTTCCTTTTTTCCAATTTTCATTATACATTAAATTATGTGGCTTTAACTCACTTCTACAGAATTTCTGAAAAGCTGATCTTAATTTATTATGAGTTTAACTACAAAACATGAAGTACTGCTGTTTGTATTATGTTGGATTTGACTTGCTTTATTAAGCATTGCTGTGAAAAATGGGCAACTTTATAGCAGTGTCATGACTGATATACTAGATCCTAACCCTTTTTTCATTTTTTTTCAATAAAGATCAAGCCTAACACATAAGAAAAAAAATGCTGCAGAGATTTTTTGTATTAGTCTGCTAAAAAAGCCAAGCAACCAAATTTTCATAGCTGGCATTCACCCAAATATTAACCTATTTTGTGTGATAAAACAGGGACCCAAAAAATTTAAAGGCAAAGACAGAGGGACATGTGAATCTATATGCTTTTGGTTTCCCTTACATCAGCCATAGTTTTCAGTTCAGGTAAGGCTATCCAGGTAAGGCTATTAAATTAAGGATAACTGTTTTCTTTGTTGATAAGCTTAATATTCAGGAAACTTCTAGATATGCAACTTCGGTTTTGGAAAGGGACTGGTTTTTTAGTTGCTGTAAAGCCAAGCACATTGATTAGCACCCATTAAACAACCTGTCTTTTCAACAAATCTTCTCAATTAGTTCTGGTTTCTCAGAACTCTCATTAAAATTAAACCCCAGCTAGGAAAGAAAGAAAACACAAAGGGAGAAAGAGAAAGAGAAAGAAAAAAGATGGAGATGAGAGGACAAACGAATCAGATTTGGTGTTAGCAATCAGTGGAAGTTTTAAAAAAATAGATCACCGAGTGAAATCATACGTTTACTCAGAGAGAACATCCTTTGACTTTGCCTTCTAGGTGATCTCTGAGCTCCTCCAGCTTTCGATGGAGCTACATGCAAACATTAGAAAATGAATTGAAAAAGCAACATGTTCTCTTGTCACCTGTTTTTTTTTCTTTTGTTGTTTGTTTTTGTGTTTGGTTTCTTTTTTTTTTTAATAAATCATAGCATAACACATTTCTCACTGCTGGATTAACATGGCTCTTTTTTCAAGTATGGAAAAAAAATTGAAAAATCAAGGGACAGATCATTCTAAAGCCATTGAATCTCTGCTACATTGTTCATTTAT